>NW_015112836.1:319525-392025 GCF_001443285.1 Poecilia latipinna
AAAAGATGTCAAAACCTGTGTCTTTCAAATTTAATTTGTATCTGAAAAAGCTGTAAAATATATTTGAGTAGCCAAAGCCCCTGAGTTTTTCATGTTCAGATTTAGACAGGTGTGTCTCCTGTAAATAGATTAACTGTGCTTTCTCTTTTCGCATTTTAGTTAGAATTTTTTTTACGTTTTTATAGGGTTATTCATACCATTCACATTCAACGAAACCATGTTGATATTATCAGCCATTATTTAGTTTCGTAAGGTCACCATGTGATTTTAGAAAAAGAGCCCCCAACAAATAGCTGAACAAGCTATTAAAACACAGATAAATTTCCAAAGGGAGAGATGTGTGAAGACATCCCTCAGAGTCCCTGCTAGTGTCGTCTTTCATTTCCAAGCACGCAGCCTCCAGGTCAGCTATTCGGGTCTGCGCCTTGTTGATACTGCCCTTCTGGTTCTGCAGCTCGCGCATCATTTCCTCCCTGAATCTGTTGAGATCTTCCTTCATTGTTGCCTTTACATATTCTTTGAGTTCTTCTATGTCTTGCTTCATCTCGTTTTTAAACTCTTTTAACCTGTCATTCACGAGAGGACCCAAATTTGGGTCCTCTCGTGACAGGGGTGTCAAACTCCAGTCCTCAAGGGCCGCTGTCCTGCAACTTTTAGATGTGCCTCTGCTGCACCACACCTGAAAAGAATAATTAGGTCATTAGCAAGGCTCAGGAGAACCGATCTACACAGGGAGGAGGTAATTAAGCCATTTCATTCCACTGTTTTTTACCTGTGGCACATCTAAACACTGCAGGACAGCGGCCCTTGAGGACTGGAGTTTGACACCCCTGTATTGTGAATGACAACCTGTGAACAACAGGTTAAGTCTTTAGAAAGCGTCTTGATACTCTCCAGCAACGCGTGTTGTTGTAAGCTAACGCTAGCTTTCCTCGTGGTAGCATTAGCCTCGTCCTCACTACCATCTCCCGACTGCTCACCAGTATCTTGCGTTTTGGACGTTTTCTTTTCGGTCTTGTTAATTTTCGGCATTTTCCCCCTTTAAATGGTTTAGACTGGAGTTTTGATAATTATCCGAGTTAAGCAAGGGGGGAGATTTAAATACCGACACGGAGGAGCCTGTTCCTATCCTGTTGCAGCGCTGACCCGGAAGTCATTAAGTTTTCTTAATTATTTTTTATTACTTCCAAGTAGGACTGGGTTGTTTAGTGTGGCCAGAAAACAAAAAACATATCACAATATAAGGGTTTTATATCGGTGGATATTAATAATTATAAATTTTTGTTTTAAATATCTGAAATATTGAAAACTGGTGACGTAACCGCTCCAGTTTTGTCCAGTTTTCACTCCATGCCATTAGTTTTTTAATTTTAGCTAGTTATGAGTGAAACGTTGTTGCTAGGTAACCAAAGAACGAGTGAGTTAGTTGATGCACCAGCCCTAGATTAGCTTGCTGTGAGAGGCGCAAAAGACATGGGACCCCATTGAGAAAACAACTGTAAAAGTACAACTGAGTGGATTAGATCAAAACATTTTAATGAATGGCTCAGTCAAAGACCTGACCGAAAGCCAAATGAGAATCAGTGGAAAGCTTGAAGAACGCTTTTTGTATAAAGATGATCATGAATGATGGCAAAGTTTGTTGTAATTGCACAAAATCGTGGTTGTATTGACACAGGAGAATACATCTAAAAGGCACGTTTTTTTATTTAAAAAAAAATAAATGTATGATGTTTATAACATAAAAATGCCACACTGCTTAATGTTTCTCTGTTACATGAAACAAAGATTTGTAGTGAGAGAATGTGAACTTCAAGCAATGTAAATGTAAATGTAATCTTAAAACTGACATGTAATTCAGACAATTTGGTTTAATCAGTCAAAAAGTTAAAATCTTTGTGAAGCTCAAATTTTTTTTAGAGCACAACATAAATTAGTTGCAGCCAGTCTCTCTGCCAGAGTTTGATTACATTATTCTTCTCTGTAAAAAAATAAAATAAATAAATCCTGTCTTTGGTTCCCCCTACTGGAAGTGTTTTTGAATGACACCTTAATTTGAATATTTCATCAGTCATCTTTTCATTCAAGTGTTGAGTAGCGTAGCATCGGCTTCCGTATTCCGAGCTAAAACTTGAACTCTGAGGTCATGAACAAGCAGTTTCTCTGAATCCAGAACCAAAATTGACTAAACCTAAGAAGTGAGGTTTTGAACACTTTGATTCTTGTATGAAGCACATAAAATGTTCCCAAATTATTATTATTATTATTTTTGTCTACAGCGTTAGAAAGCTAATGCTAATGTTTTGTAAAAACGGCTACATCTACTCTAGCTCAGCTCGTTACTATGGTAACTGTTCTTTTTGACGCCTCTCCCGCCTGTTTAACCCGCGCCTGGGAGCCGGCTCTCCGGGTAAGTCAGGATGTGTAGGTCACACGATGAGTCTCAGCTCCACCATCGCTCCTGTTGCTGGCACACACTCCAAACTGATCCGTCCAACACACACACCCCTCAGGGTACGCTGCTCGGCTCTTTGATGTTGCCTTGATGTGTTTAGCAAGCGATGGCGTATCAGATGTTGCTGGGTTTTTTTCTTTTTTCTCTTGTCACCTTGTGCTCTGCATTTCAAATGTGTATAGCTGTGCCGGCTAATGAGGCCGCCCTAAATGACCTCCGCTGCCCGCTGGTAGTGCGGGTGAAGAAAGATGGCCGAGTCCAGACTCTGGATTTCATTTCATTTCTTCTTTTTGTGTGTGTGTGTGTGTGAGATGAATACAAACTGAAAGTAGGAATGTGTGATTCAGAGCCCTCCCCCTTCCAGCGTTAAAAACTTTTCCTGAGAGGTAGAATCTGCTCACCTGCCTTGACTTGCCTTCCGCCCCCCCACTCCTTCCCCTTCCTCCACCCATTCCTTCCTCTTCATACACTTCATGGCCCCCTCCCCCAATTACAGTGGCCCCACATCAAAGAGCTCCTGTGAGTAATAGATACCCAGCGGGGCCACACCCTTCCCTTCCCGCCTTCAACCAGCGTAGCTGCCGCTCAGCCGGTAACGAGCAGACGGCAATCTCGCAAACATACGGCGATTATTCACACGCAATTTAGACTCAAATATACAGCCTCCAAACATCATAAACAATATTTAGGGTAAATTCTGTTTATTTTTGCTGTACTCTGCTGGAGCAAAGAAAGAGGGGAAAAAAATAAATACCAGTACAGAGATGGAGAATTTCAGCTTTTGGATCTGTGGTCCTGTTCTGTCGGTGGCTCCTCACTGAGCGACTTTTTCCTTTCGAAATGACTAAAATGCAAGGTGCTACCAAATGAGAGATTTGTGCCGAGTATGTAGTCCAAAAACTAATGGAATATGAACAAACATAACAAACATAAAACGTATTGACAGACTAAAAGGTGTTTTTTATCTTAAATGCAAAATGTACATATATATATATATATGTATTGTTAAGTTTTGTCATAATTATTGCTCTGAATATGTTTTTTTTTCAGCAAATGGCCTTTTCATTTGACTATTATTTCAATAATCGATTAATATACGATTAATCCCTGGTTGTAACAAAAACCTGAAGAGGTTTTCGAATATGCTGTTTCACTTGAATATAAACACTTTTTATCTACTCTCAAATAGTCTTGATCAAGTAACTGAATTGTTTTTTTGTTTTTTTTTTTGTTTCGGCTAAAGAAGCACCGTTTTTCTCTTCAGTGTGTCAAATAAAAACTCAGATTTGAGTCCACCTGTTGTTACTTTGAGGTTAAACCAACTAAAAGAATAAAAGCCGAAGCAGCTCAGCCAACAGTTTGCACAAGGAGCCGTGTTGACTGTTCCTCGCTGGACAGGTCAACCGGCCCGTCAGAAAGTCGATACCGGTGCTTTGGTGACCTGCTGCTGTGAAAATAAACGTTATATAAGCAGACACACAGAAATGCTGAGCGCTCGGAGGTTTGTCGCGAACTCGCCATCGATTTAGAGACGGGCTATTAAAACTGACACAAAGTGCACCTGCTTTTGACACCTGTTTGCCGGCCTCTGTCACCAGCGAGGCCTCGCCGCTCCTCTTCCCCACGTCGACCCACGTGGTGCACCGAGCGTCTAAGTAATGACTCTAGTGTGGCCGTGTGGAGAAATGGCAGAGCGGAGCGGCGGCCTCAGACCTGCAGGCCCTGAGCTCCTTACTCTGTCATTAGACACCAGAGCGCTGCAGCACCGCAGCACTGCGTGCCTCGCTCCTCTCCCGCCCCGACCGTTCCCTTGTTCCTTTTACCTTTTCCACTCTCACTGCTTCCTCCCACACGTGTTACCCTGCAGTGCAACGTGTGATGTGGGAGTCATGATGAGGGTGTAGAACCGAAGTTTACACAGGAACTATAAAGTTGGAGATGCAAGTTCTGCTCTGGTTTAACGTTGTTTTTCCTAGAGGCGAACGAAGCAGGGGTGGGCTTTTGCTGCATCGTTCATCGTCTGTCGTGAATAATTTCTTGTTACAAGAATTTTGATTCATCACTTTCTCGATGCGTTTCAATTAATGTTTACAGTATCGCCAGAAAATGTTTTTACCATTTTCTCCAATGTTTGTTCAAAGAGAGTATCAAGAAATAACAGTAAATTTAAAATTTTGATTAAATGGAGTTACTGTGTGCAGATTAAATGTCGCCTCTTTAACTAAGTGGCGACTTGAAGAAGCTAATTTCAAATGTTTTCCAAGAGCAGCATTTGTGTTTGTGGCGCTATGAATGCCTAAAAAAAAGAAATAATATTTTTTTTATTGTCATTTTTATTATTTTCACTTTAGAACCACAAAATTTTGTGATAAAATTCTAAGTTCATATCGCCCACCCCTAAAATGAAGAGTAACATTTTAATTTGGTTTCCGATGAAATCTCATAAGAGCATACAGGTTAGGCTGAAAATGTCTTATTTTTCCACCATTTCAGGCTGGATATTTAATTTAAATTAGGTCAAAATTTTAATAAGAAATTTAAAGAAGTTCTGCTACGAGGGGCTTAAAATGTGCGTGCTTTAATTCTACATGTTAATCAAGGCTAACGATTATCTGAGTGATCGATTAATCCATCAATTATTCTGAAGACTAATCAAATAAAAAATTGGCACATTCTGCAGACTTTCTATTTAGTATTTTTTTTATGTAAGACAATATTAATAATACATATAAAATTGAACTGGGTGGAACTAAAACTTCCAAATGCAAAAAAGTTTGTTTTTGTAAAGTTTTGGTTTAATTACAGCTGTTATTTTATCAGTTATTTACTTTTTTTGAGTGTACAGTCCAGTTAA
This sequence comes from Poecilia latipinna, assembly GCF_001443285.1. Lineage (NCBI taxonomy): Eukaryota > Metazoa > Chordata > Actinopteri > Cyprinodontiformes > Poeciliidae > Poecilia > Poecilia latipinna. The sequence continues at coordinate 324,835 of NW_015112836.1, forward strand.
CGATAAATCGATTACTCAGTTGCTTGACGATTATTTCAATAATTAATTAATCACGATTAATACGATCAATCGTTTCGGCCCTGATGTTAACACAAAGGTTCCTCCGAGACCAATTGTTTACATGCACTCGATGGCGCTTGAAGAGAAAAAAAAAATGTGGACAGTGTGTCTCCTTCCTTGTAGTCACGATGTCATACGGAGAGAGTTTGAGGTAAGAACTTCCAAGACTCTGTCATCCGTTCCACATTAAGCCCATGACAAACCCTGACATGCTTACCAAGCAAAGCGTCTTGTCAGGCGATGGAAAACGCTCATCTGCAATAAAGACATCAGAGCGGCGTCGTTTGTTTCTGCTCGGTCAACAACATGCGGCGATGCCAGGCCTCGGCTCACAGTGTGCCCGTTTCGCTGGGCTGCACTTTGCCGGGGTTGTAAACAAACAGCCCCGCCAGGTCCAGAGGAAGGCCACCCACAGCTGCGGAGGGCAGATCGCTGGCTCCGACTGATGTTTACGCAAGCAGCGCTGTGGCTAATTCGGAGATTTAAGGGCTGGCTTGTTTGTGTGAGTCATCTTCTTCCACCGGCCTCATCTCTGCAGCAGCTCGAAGCCGCTGCGAGTCCAATGATTCGCAAGATGAAAAGCATCAATTAGGCTTTGATTTGTCCATTTAACGCATCCAATTAGAGTTGTTCTAAAACAATCTCGTAGTTAGTTCGTTGTGGATTTGTTTTGGCTGGTTTTAAGTGTAAAGATGAAACAAATCAAACAACATTGCAGTTCTGCATTGAAAAAAAATTTTTTTTTCAATTTTGTTTGCTTTTTACTGTAAAGATAGTAACAAATACTGCAAGGTTTCCATTCTAAACGTGTAATAAATAACAGGCTGGCGTGTTATAAGAGACAGTTTTATTTTGATCTGATTGAGGGATGACCCTGTTTTAATGAATTGCTCCATATTTAAATGTCTGTTTCCGTCCAACATCACACATGCTAACATATAAAGTGTAGCAAACTCTGCTGGGACTTTAAGTGGACAGTCTCCTTTGGTTAGACGAGTTTTTCAGCTTGTGGGAAAGACCCTCATGCTCACTGTTGGTGTAGCGTATGATCTGTGATGCTGTGGACCTCTCTGTCAGTAGCTGCACGCCATCATAAACACTTTAGATTTTGTTTTATAACAAACACAGAAATGCTTCACCCGACCCAAAATCAATCTTCTACCTTGGCTAACCTGGCCATGATTAGAGGTAGATAAGACTTAAATATTGTCCTTCTACTTGCATCATATTTTTAGTTAAAGAATATGTGTATTTCATGTTAAAATACCTCAAGATGTTAGACTTCCCAGTGGGAATGCCCAATAATCCAAACACAATATGGCTGCCTTGCATATTAAAAGGGGTCTATAATGTAAAATTTACTTTTTTGACCTTTATATGACGTTATAATGTTATTCCCTCATCAGAAACATACCTCAAGTGTTGCTTTGATTAATTTCGTGCATGTTTGAGATGTCAACTATTTTAGTGGTTCCTAAAATAATATAAAGCGCCGCTCTGTTTCCACAAAACTCCTCCAGGCTAGTGGCAGCAGCAATTAGCAAACACCTGGTGGAAATGCACATTTTTAAGTCATGCTTCATGTAATAGCTTTTTTTTTATGTCAATTGAAGGTAACATAGTTACTTGACTGCGCTTTAAAGTAGCACTTTGTGCCTGGAAAATACAAAATGTCTCCCCTTTAAACTTAAGTGCCCTGAATAGAGAAGCAAGCTTATTTTCACTTTTAATGCTCTTTTTCAAGTTTCCTTCATTTTCTGCTGGATTTAAAACTTAAACTCTTCTCTTTTTAAAGTGCTCAGAAGAAATGTTCATCAATCTGGCATTGGCCTGAAAATACCCTGATGGGTGCTTCTCTAGTCTTGATAATGCACGTTTCAGTGGCAAATGAAAAGCTGAGAAGTTGATTGTGATTTCTAGAAGCAGATTCAGTGTCAGAATCACTGCATACGATGCTGCCTCTGTTTTCTAACATCAAATCTTTTTTTTTCACGTGCCTCGTTATGCCTTTCTGGTGCCAAATGATTGGCTCTGACTGGGGTTTGCCGCCGGGTTTCCTCAGATGTTTGCGACGCCACCACCACCTCAGCTGAACTCATTTCTCTCTCAGACAAACTTACAGCTGCGCTCCTCCCCTCCATCCTCTCCCCCACCGCCTCATGTTTTCCCTGTCCCTCCATCAAAAACCCGCCTGCTGCATTAAAATAGGAAACAGGCCGCTGTGGCTTGCTTGTTGTTTGTTAGTTTTTTCGGTGATGACGTCTTTGCTGTGTTGCTCCGTAAAACCGCAGTCATTTCCGACGCTGCAGTCGTTCCTGCTCGCGCTGCCAAACAGTGTGTAATCACATGTGTCAGGTTGCTCCTCATGAGGATAAGTGTTTACTCAACCGCAGCCATGTCTGTTTCGGCTCCGGACCCGGTGGCGGGACCGGGACATGTCGGAACACCCGTGTTGATAGCCCTCTTAACGGTCTTGTTAGCGTTGGACGTCCATTTTCTCTGCACCATTAAAGTTTAAATATATCTCCTTTTAATCATGTAATGAGATCTCTCTGCCTGTTTCCGGATCTGCGGCTCTGGGGAACCACATGGCTTGGCAACCGCAATCTGGAACCACTACTACTAATGCCGAGATATAAAAAGACCACAGCGGTCATTTAGGAAGTGTGTGATGATATATTTCTGAGCTGTTTGTATGTGCGCGTTGGACTTTTGAACCCCAGGTAAAGCAAATTCCCACATGTCAAACAGCAGCTTTGGAAAAAAAAAAAAAAATCCTTTCATGTGACCGCACCTCATTTAGGCCCAAGCATGCACTACGATTACTATTCTGATGAAACAGGGGAGAGGCTGTTGCAACAGAGGGCCAGCAAGCCACTTGACCTCGTTTTGACATGAAAAGCTTGGTCAATACTCTGAATGCTGCCGGCGTCTCCTGAGGGCCGGGGGGGGAGTTTCTCGCGCAGACGGCATTTCGATCACTTTTGGCGCTCGGTTCGACCGGGGCCGTTAGGTGTTTCAACTTGCGTCTCGTCCTCGTTAAGCGTTGGCAGATGTCAGACGCTAAAGAGCATGTGATGAGATGTTGATGAAACGGCTGCCGTTTGCTTTCGCACCGACTTCTGCCAAAAGTCTGGGCCTCAGCGTCAAAAACATCCTTCAGAAGCAGCGCGCTGATGTCGACTGACAGCAGATCTTACAGACTTAGAGCCAGCACAGATCAAACTCATCTGGGGTTTTTATTATTGTATTTGTCAAAGACACAACTTAAAACCTCCAGTTGCTTGTTTCTGGATCCAGGTGTTTTCTTGATGTTGACATTTCTGGGAAACTTTTCTGTCATCAGGTTAAAGGTTACTACACCTTGTAGAGGTACAGGAAGGCAATCAGTGTCTTCAGATATGTCCAGAAACACTGAACCTTTTAACACGTAGGTATATTTGAACGTGTTGCTGCATAGCAAAGCAGCACAGTACTCCGTACTTGGGAAATAGATGGAAAAGGATGTATGGTTTTCAAAGTGGCAAACTGAATTATATTTAATCTCATATAGTCTATAAATTATAGAACCACATTTTGGATTATGTCTCCTCCAGCTTTGATCATTTGGAAACTCACAATTTTTGCCCCCTTGTTTTTTTTGCATTCTTTGTGGTTTAGGTCTGATCTATGCAGTATGATTTAGTGTCGCACCGATTACAGTTTTGTGCCCAATCGCAGATCTTTCAAAAACCTGACTTTCCAATTTCAGTTTTGAACAATTATTATTATTTTTTATTTTTTTGTCTGAAAAGTTAAGTTGCTAAGTTGTCAACGGTGATGTGACTGTTGTTAACCGCACAGGTGCAGACGTGATCCGATGAGCGGGTCTGTCAATCAGATAAGATCAGTATCGGCCGATTGCCAATCTCCCAAACTTAAAAAAAAACAAACATCGGTGCCAATTTATTTTCCGGCTGATTTATCAGTGAACTCCAAACAATGTTTTGGGTTTCTGTCATTTCCTGTCATCCATCGTTGCCCTCCTCTTGTTTTCACGCCATAAAATGATCCGCTCTTGATTTCAGTCTGTAGAAGATCCTAAGAAGACAGTGAGGCCATTATTGTTCTTCTGAGTCTGTGTTGGGCCGGGGAAGGGACTTGGGTCGGTTTGTCCTGCCAAGTCCGAACCCCTGGCAGGACATGACTGCCACCTAGTGAATATTTGGGACAGATGCGTCTGTTTGCTTTGCAGGACAACGCGAAACTGACCTGTAGAGAGCATGACGTTTGTTGCTTTGGGAGCAAGACAGTTAGTTTAGTAGTGAAACAGTGAAAGGCTGAAACTAACAATTATTTTAATAATTAATATACCAATTATTCTAACGATTAAGCGATTAATCAGATAAAAAATGGCACATTGTACAGATTTTTCCTTTTGCTACTAAAGCCTTTTTCCGTATTAGAAATAAGAAAATAAATATTTGACTGACTAAAATGCAATACCACAGCATTTCCTTTAGTAAACCTGAAGCAGGTGAAGCTAAAGTTGCACCACTTGAGGAGTTTTGACTGAAATCTATTTACAGACATAAGCTGATTTTTATCATAAGTGCAAAATTAATGTAGTATTTTTTTTAACACTTTTGGCTTAATTCGTGATATTAATATCATTTTGTTCAGCAAATGGCCTTTTTTTAGACTAATTAACGATTAATAGATTACTAAATTAGTTGTCATGATTAATCTGATTAATTGTTTCAGCCAGTTGATGTATACTGGAATGTGACACTGACCGTATGTTTCTCCCTCAGGCTCGCATCGCGTTGGAAAGGGGAGCCCAAGCTGTCATCTTCGACGTCAGCGACGTTGCCATCGCCGATGCTGAGGTAAATCTGCTCCAAAAGTTGTACTCTCTCCGAATATAAGTAAGACGAAAAGGCACGTTTAGTAGATTTTTTTTTTTTTTTTTTCACAGAATTGAATCAAGGTTAAAGCTAAAGCCACTTGAAGAGTTTTGAGTAGAATATATTTGCATAAAAAGAAAGTTTTTCATCTTAAATGCAAGACGTATTTATGTTTTTTTGGTGCAGATCTGGCTTTCCGTAATTGCCGCCTTGAATGTGTTGTTATTTCAGCAAATGGCATGTTTTTTCATGTCTGTGTACGCGATTGATCGATTGCAAAGATTTTTAACGATTGTTTCAACAGTCCAATAATCCCATTGGTTGTTTAAGCAGTGCCTCTAGTCATCCTCTTCATTTAACTGACCAACGCACCAATTCCCGCCCACAGCTGAAGAACGCAGACTCCCTCCCCCATCCCGTGGTGCTGATTAAGGGAGCGGATGCTAAGAAGCTGATGAATCTGGTCAACCACAATGAGGAGGCCACAGTTGTTATTGAGGCCAAGGTGGAGCCCAAATGGGTAAGCAGGACGTCTTCTGATGTTCAAGTGGAAAGAAATCCTGAAGAAGCGAGCGTGTGCGTCAGGCTAACATGTGTTCCTCCATTTGCTCTCCAGCCGCATTACGATGTGAGCATCCTGCTTACCATCGTCCTGGTTATCCTCACCATTGTTCTGATCTTTGCTTTCCGCTACAAGTGCAAGTCCAACAGAACTTGGGTGAGTGAGTGGCAGCGACAAAACCGCTCAAAAGTTGTTGTTGTTAATGGGGTTTTTTTTTTTTGTTGTTGTTGTTGTTTCTGACTGTCTTCATCTGCTGTGCGTCCAGGACTCCGTCCATCAGCAGACAGTACGGGCCATCGGTCGGCTGGAGACCAGGATCTACCGCTCCCAGAGCTGCTCCGGCTCACAGCGCCACCGTGGGGCCTGGGGCTCGGCCAGCAGCTCTAACTCCAGCCCCGTCTGCGCCATCTGCCTGGAGGAGTTCCAGGAAGGCCAGGTATGGAGAGGGAGAGCCTGCAAAACGGGTTGTGTTTGTCCGATACCTCGCGAAAAGAGTTGAAGTTTTTCACCTTTTTGTCGCATCAACACCACAAAGTTCAAGATATTTTATTGACATTTTATGTAATAGTAGAAAAGAAAAATAATAGAAAGCGTATACACTTAGCGCAACTGCAAACTATCCAAGACACTGGCGTCTATTTAAATTTGGAGGAGCTGCAGAGATTCGCAGCTCAGGTGGGAGAATCTGAGCCCCAACTGACAGTGGTGGCTCTAGAAACTTTTACATAGAGGTTCAAGTACATGAAAATACCCATGTATGTAACTAAAACAACAAAATGTCCACACAAAAAAAAATATTTATTGTCTCACTGTCTCTTGGAAGTAAACAGACATGTTTTAGGTCCATTTTTGTTTAGTTATTTTGTAATTATGTTATTGATTTTTATTATTTGCTGAATTAATTTCTTATTTGATGGAAGAGAATCCTTAGTTTTTCTTTCAACCGCTCACTACTTTCTCTGTCTTAATCATATAAAGTCTTGACAGGATACAGGGGACGGAATATATTTGCTGTTGGTTTGCTGTTCCTAGTGGGTAATTTATCAACAAATCTGTCTCTGTCTTTCTATGCCAGAATCTGAGGATCATCTCTTGCGCCCACGAGTTCCACAGAGACTGTGTGGATCCCTGGCTGATGCAGCACCGCACCTGTCCTCTCTGCATGCACAACATCATGGGTTAGGATGCAGATTTGTTCTTTACCGTTACTGATTAAAATAATGTGTTTTTTTTGTACGAAACTCAGGAAACAAATTTGGACATTTTTTATGATTTATTTCCGTTTTGTCTAAAGTTTTTTCCTCTCTGTTCTTGCGCTGTCTGTCTTCCTCAGGAACGGAGCGTCAGCCTCAGAGAAACAGAAACCAGCAGAGTTCGGAGCAGAGCCAGAGCTTCCTGCACCCGCAGCAGTACAGCAACCCTCACAGTCACCCGTTCCCCCAGCACGCCATCCCCTTCTCCATGAGGCCCCACTACCCCCGCGGGCCCTCTGGACCCTACCCCAATCTGGGCCACTACAGCGGCTCGTCTCCTATGGACGCTCAGACCCTCCACTTCCTCAGCAGCCGGCAGCTGGCGCCCAGCTGCGGGTTCCACCTCCCGGTGGACGTTCCGGGGCGACCCCACAGGCTGGGAGCCGGCTGCCGGACTTCCGCCCATCACTATGCGTCGCGCCGCTCCTGCCACACCTACCGCTCCTCCTGTCCGGCCCAGCGGAACGCGTCCGGCTCCAGGCTGCAGCACGGTACCTCGGCGGCGGCGCAGAGCCGTGGCGTGGCGGGCAACGGCCGGCAGGACGATGGGAGCTGCTCTGGAGGCAGCTACCACACGGAGCGCAGCGGGTACCTGGCGGACGGGCCGGCCAGTGACTCCAGCTCGGGGCCCTGGCACGGCTCCTCCAGTGACTCTGTCCTCAACTGCACAGACGTGTCCCTGCAGGGCGTTTATGGCAGCTGGTCCACCTTCCGCAGCTCTCTGAGCAGCGACTACGATCCGTTCGGGTACTTCGGGGCGGCGCCGGTGGCCGGAGTGGGGAGTGGGCACGCCCCACGCAGGAACAGTCTGGAGGCTGCGGCCCAGAACCGGCCCAAGTCTCTGGATTCTGTTGTGAACAAAGCAGGCTGCCTGGAGGAGCAGCCGCAGACTGTCTTCAGCCACATCCACTACCACCGCCACAGACATCACCACTATGAGGAGGGGGAGCATGGCCAGGGGCCGAGCAGGGGCTCAGATGAGGAGCAGGGGCCCGCCGCCGCCTCCGCTTCGGGTCAGGACAAAGACTCCCCGGCGTGCCCCCCAAAACACAGCCCCTGCCACTGCCCCAAGCCAGAGCCCACCGACCGACCCAGCCCGGGGACGGAGCGGCAGGACCTCGACCAAACGGGACCGCCGGTCATTGTTCCCCCGATCTCCCTGCAGCTGCAGCCCCACTGCTGCCACCAGGGCCACGGACACCCCCCCGCTCCTCTAGTGGGGGGCTGTCTACTTGACGGACCCTCCGTTCACTTTCACCAGAGCCTGGACCTGCAGGACGACCGCAGCATCCACATCCACTACGGCCAGAGCCCGGCCTACTGCTGCCCGCCGCCCGAGCTACACCCGGCCCTGCTCCCTGTGCCCCTCATCTTGGACTCTGCAGGGATAGAGGAGTGGCCGTGCTGCGGGGGGGCGCATGTCGTGTGGCAGAGACAGGTGCAGCAGGCTCACTCAGAGCCTCAGCTCATGGGGCCCGGGACCTCAATGGACAGGCCCCCCTGCAGGTTCCACCAGGGGCCCTCTGCTGAGCGCAACACGGACATTTGTTTGTACTGCCAGTCGATGCACCATAATCAGGGTGAGGATCCTTTTTGTTTTTTGCTAGCCAGGCCTGCATGAAATTTACTCTTAGTCACTTTAGATATAATATGTCGCCTGGAGAACATTTCATGGTCAGATTTGACATTTTGCTGTAATTAATTATTTAATTTATATAAAATCTGCCGTCCTCTAGTGGGTGTGGAGATGACATCACATTATTTCAATACCCTTTCAGCAAAAAAACACTGGAGACTGCACCACTTCTTCTCTGCTTGTAAATATCAGCCCGTTTCATTTAGCAGACTGATACCGATGTGTTAAAAATGACTAATATTGGCCGATACCGATGTTATCGCCGAAATATCTTGCATAAAATAGCTACGTAAAAACTCTTGGTGAAATTCAGGAAATTTTGCAACAATTACACACATGGATCAATCTCAAAATATTAAGTTCACAATTTTCAAGTCCCTGTACTGCTTCATGCACTGCTTACTGTAGAAGAATCACAGTATAACTAGTTAGCACCATCTCAAACTCTATCAATTTGTTTCCTTGCTACAATACTTTCTTTTGCCTTTAAAGCTGATGATAGACATTTTGGTGGATGAAACAAAACCTAAAATACTCAACTGAAAGGAAATGTTTCCTCCTTCATTTGGCTCAGGCACAGAGAAAAGAAAGTTGATGCTGTGGCTGATGGACAAAGTTTCAAAAAGGTCTGAGATCGGTTTGTCTGTACTCACAGAGGACACAAATAAAAGAAAGTTTTTTCCAATCGGATGAGGTTTATGTTCATAAACAACACCCCCAGTTCCCATGATGATCTACTTTGAACTTTTACTTCTGGTCAGTTCAATGCAAAACCTCTGACCTCTTGTGGAAAGCCATGTTTAATCATTTTGCAGCTGTCTCGTTGTGGTGGATGCAAACACTTTTTGCTGTTTTCAATCCTATCCTCCTCCTTTTTATAATCATATTAATCATATTCAATTGTGTCCACAGGATCAGAAGAGGAGTCTGGGGTGTAAGAAACTGTCTCGTCCCCATCGCTGCCCAGGAGCCAGAACGGAAAAAGTTCTTACAAAACCCCACCAGTAACGGCCTTCACTCAAGCAAAAGTCCCAGCTGCCTTAGGAGGACTCTCATCCTCAGATAGTGAAATTATCTTCATTTTGTAAAAAAAAAAACAAAGCTAAAAAAAAAAAAAAACTTAGAATATTTGATATAATATATATACTTTATGATTTGAATGTGTGAAAATAGGATAGGTTGTTGCAGGGGAAACAACTCTCCTGGTCAGACGCAGGAGGATTGTTCACATGGTCGCAGTTTCCCAAGCTCCTCGGCAACCGCCACCCAACACATGGTCCTGCTTTGGGCATCGAGCCCGCATGAAGTGAGACTTCGTCTCTGCATCACTTGCTCTTTTTTTTTTCCTTTTTTTTTATTTTTTTTTTATACAAAGTAACTTGATTTCTCGTAGAGGTACTTCCCTTTCTCTGCCTTCCTTCGCTGAGTCCGCTCTCAGCTGAGAAATGCTTTTCTCTCCAGCCTACCTCAGCTCAGATTTTCTTAACACGCCTCACACAAAGAGAGAGAGGGAGGGGGGGACAGAGGGGACGTCTTTAAAGGTACTGCTGTAGTGTTTTGTTTTAAATTCCTATGTAGCTTCCACAAACTCAACAGGTAGTAGTTCCCTCTCTTGGCAGTCTGGATTGTTCACACGGAGAGAGAAAGTTTTTCGATGCTCGGCCCCCCTCAAAACGACGAGCATCCTCTGAGGTCGCTCAGCCTCGTCCTCATTATTTCAGTAATGGCAGCTGTTTCTTTTTTTTTTTTTTTTTTTTTTTTTGTCCTTCTCATTTCTGTCTTTGATGTTGTTTGCAAGGTTTTTAGTTCTTCAAAACCAGCCGGTTTGACTGAATTATGTGATGGTCATTACAAGCTATTGTCATGTTCTTTTTTTGTTGTTGTTGTCATTTCTCTTGCTAGTGGTTGTTTCAGTGCTGTTGGGCCCCTCAGACGGAGGCTTCGTCAGAAGGATGGCGATCACATCTTCGGTTTTATTTTTATGTTTTTTTTTTAACTCACCTTGACGTTATGCTGTTTGCTGCAAAGGTGATGCTTTCCCCTCGCCTTCCACAACCTGTGAAACAAAACGTAACTGCCTTGTGGCGCAACTGGTGTAAAATCATGTACCTTGCAAAATGTTCACCTGGCCCAATCTGTTCACTTTTTCTCAACCTCAAACCTCAAACTTCAGTGGATTTTATGGGGGGGACGGGAGGGGTTGTGTTAGATCAACAAAAAAGCAGTAAAGGGGGGAGAAAGGGCGCGTGTTCTGCCTTATTCACTCTAACTGTGTTTCCATTGACCATATAACGGTGCAATTTGGCATTTCGAAGATAAGTTTGCTTAACAGAAACACGGCAATTTCAAAAAAACATTTAGCTGCTAGGATGAGGAGGGTTTTGGCCGTATCAAAATTGGTTTTATTTCGCAAAACTGCAATGGAAACACCTTTTTCACATCACACGTGTCACACGATCAATAAACCCGACATGTTTTCTATTGACTCATCGCGTGAGCAGAATTATTCATGTGTGATTTTGGTTCCCTTTCCTAATTAATAGAAACACAGCAATAACAAACTTATATTTTTTCTGACATTAGCGGAATATTGACAAATTTGCAATGGAAAATGTCAAACTTTAGTTGACTAAAAGTGATTGACATATACAAGAAAAGACTCAAAGCTATTGAGTTGGAGTTTAGAGGAGCTGAATATAAAATGCATGCCACAGCTTTAAGATCTTCGTTTGTAAAAAAGAAAAGAAAAAATGAAAAAAAAAATTCTGCCACTTCGCAATAATTTGCTACTTTGTGTTGGTTGATCATGTAGAATACCGCTGAAATACACCGAAGTTTGCTGTAATGTGGGGGGGGGGTGAATACTTTTGTACTGTACTTTTATCAGTTTGTCTGATTCTGCGCTGTGGCACCACTTCTACAAGAGCTTGATAACAGTACAGAAGAAAACACTTGGCATTTGGAAAGAACATCCACGTTGAACTCAGCAACACTTTCAATTCAAGAAATTTTAACTCTCTACATGTTTTTTTTTTTTTCTTTAAGTGTAAAAACGCTTTAAACCATTGAGATATTTGTTACCATTTGTTCCGATTTATCCGTTGACCAACGGAGGGTGGGGGGCGGGGCTACATTTCAGTAAAAAAGCTAAAATACTAAACCGTACAGGAGAAAGTCAGTCTCGCTTCAACATTTGAATAAGCTGAGATCAAACCTATAACAATCACATCCTCTGAAAGGCTCAGTGAGTATGTGAAGGGGTTTATTTTTGCTTGTATTATTTTCATTATTATTTTAATTTGTTTTTGTAACTTTTGAGCAGACCTGCTGCTGCTGAATAAGGGCTTGTGGAAACTGCAGCACAACCGGTAGCACTTACAAAACCCTCAGATGATGTGCCTTATTGATTCAGACTAAAATCAGGAAGCTCCCGACGACGACGACAGCTCTTACCTGCCTAACCAAAGAGGCAAAAAAACAAAACAAAAAAACAAATCTTGAACTCAGTGAACCCTGCTGTGATGCGTAGTGCCTTCTCGTTTCCTCGCCCTTCCTTTGAATTTTTCCGTGCGCCCGACAAGAGAGCACATGTTCAGATCGACGTGGTAATAATTTTGGGCAATCATGCAGAATCTATCACCTGTAGTCCTTCTTACAAATACCTCACTTTGAATGTGCCTTTAGCTAATGTATGGGGGGGAGGGGCTGACTTTTGCTTTTTTTTTTTTTTTTTTTTTGTTCCCAAACAGTCCCAGGGACTGACATGGAAATGACTGAATTATTATAATAAGCACTTTGGCCTTAAGATTTTATACCGAAATGAGTTTAAATTCCTAGTATTAGTGCAAGCCAGCCCACAACCATCAGCATGTGAAGAGTAGCATTTACCACAGAACATCTGGCACGATTTCATCCTTGTTCAAGATCTTTCTCTTTGTGTTGTTCATGTGGTTATTTTTTGTTTTTTTTTGTTTTGTTTTTTTTTGCGAGAATTAGGAGCTGAAACTGCCTTTTGTAATAGAGTCAAGAGAAAAGAAAGAAAGAAAGAAAAAGCGGTCCCTCTAGAACGTTAAGGGATAATGTCAGTATATTTTGGATATTTTGTGTACAAAAGAGAACAACAAAACCCAGAAACAAGATAGTGTTGTATTTTATATATATAATAGAACATTTCAATATAGTGACATGTCACTAATATATTTATTTACTAATATATTTATCCATTTTTGTCCAGGTTTGAAAAGATTTCTGTATAGAGTGAATGTTTCTGTATAGAAACTGACCGGTGCCATCGCAAATATATCAACCTGTCTTCATTCCAATTATATGCAAATAAATTATTTTGAAATACAAAACAGTTGAGTTTTGTTTTTATTTATTTTTGCTTTAGAACCATTGGCGTACTTTTTTTTTTTTACACCAATAGTTGTCTAAACTCATCGACCTTCAACCCTTTTTATCTTTTTGGTTTCAGTTTTCTGCTTGTCTCTCGTTCATCCAAACACTTTCGGTTTCATTCTTTTTCACTCTAAATGTCCAAATAGGGATGGGCCATATGGACTTTACCATGTACTGATTGCATGAAGGGCTACTATATTAAATTAGATTATCATTATTGTAACTTATCACTACAAAGCACACGATACCAGCTTTTATTCATAGCTTAAATATTGATATATTCTGCTGCTCTCATGAAACCAATAGTGGAGAAAGAAAATACAGTTAGTTTTTGGGGTACTTGTACATCACTATGTAGAGTTTATTGTTTTCATCATACAACAAAATTCTTAATACAACAAAAACTTCACAATATTGATCATCAATACAATAATAAATCCTTATCACCAAGACATTATCAACCTGCTGCAGATCACAGTGTCGTCTGCAAACATCCTAATTATCTGTAGACACATTCTCCAAGAGCTTTTTTTCCACTGCTGCCCTTGCCCTGTACATATCTTGCACCACCATTGTGAACTTCTCCAACTTCCAGATAAGGGTATGTCCTTAGTTTCTCTCTTGGCACTCTGTCATGTTTTTACTAGACCCACAAACACACAGTGCAGCTTTGTTTGAACCTTCTTTATACTCTTTTGTCAGACCAAAAAGCAAACATTCGATCTGCTGAGCTTTTCTCAGTGCAATAAAACAAAAGTTCCTCTCTTAAAATGCCATCTCTTCATACGGAGCCCTCCAGGGGACATGGGGATTTTTTATTTTTTTTATTTTTTTGCGTTCCCTCGCAGTAATCTACTGATCAGTTCATGCGGCATAATTGATACTGTAAGCCTTTTTTAAGGTGGCCGCCTACTTTCTGCTTTCATACAAGGTTATGTAAGGTTTTTCCATGGACTATTGAGTTATTATCGCGGGATAATCAGTCATCTGATTGTGTCTCTGTTGTGTTCGTGTCTGAATGGTTTAAAGGGCAGCTTTCTGTGCCGTTCCATCTGAGCCTTAACAGACATAAACATGCAGTAAATAAATCGATTTTCAATCAGTTTTTAATCAGTTTTTTTTGCACCAAAGCGTTAATAATAATTAACACGTTTTCACTGAGGCTCTGTAAGAGCAATATGAATGAAATAAGTAATTATTGATCTGACAGGCGCAGCGGCTTTGACACCTGGTGGTGGGCGTGTCGATGTGGGAGTGACGTCATCAAGTATGAATGGGAAGGTGACTGGCTTGGCATAGAGATAGCAAAACTTCATAAACTATAAGACTGCTTCTGATATCTGCAAAGAACTTCCTGTTTATTCATTTCCGACGAACCAAATGCACTTACAAACGGCTGGAAAAGCTAAACTTGCTATTGTCAAACCATTTTCAACATGAACCATTTTCAAACATCTTTTTTTGTTTTCTCTATTTTTCATTGTTTTATTAAACTTTCAAATTGCTACATAAGTAAGGGACGTTTTGACTAGACAGAATACTAATTCAAGATATCAGAAATGTCATTCTGACTAGTCGGAATGTCAATTTAAGATATCTTAAATAGAAAAGCTGTGTAATTCAAGATATCTATATTCAAGTAGAGATATCTTAAAAGAAATTTTGACTAGTCAAAATTACAATTCAAGATATCTTTAATTTAATTTTATATAGTCATTATTTGAATTTAAGATATCTATAATTTAGTTTTCACTAGTCAAAATTACATTTCTCCTATCCAAAAATACATTTAAGATATCTTGAATTATGGAGTAATTCGAGATATCTTTAATTAGAATTATGACTAGTCAAAACTANANTTNAATTTACTTTATGACTAGTCATAATTTAATTGTAGATATCTTAAATGTGTATTCAGATAGTCAGTAATTCATTTAAGATATCTTGAATTGAAGTCTCCATACAAGTCAATGGTAAATCTGACGTAATTTCGACTAGTCAGAATGTAATTAGAGATATCTCAAATAGTTATTTTGTCTAGTCAAAATATAATTGGAGATATCTTAAATCCTTAAAACGTCTAGTCATAAAACAATTTGAGATATCTGGAATGTAAGGGCGGTAAAACCGAATTTATGTTAAAATGGCTTGCCATATAGCTGCTGGCTCTGTGTGTATGAGGAAGCGGGTGATCGCGGTGGTCAGTCCTCGCAAAGATTGGAGCATGATAATCAAAATTAAATAAATCGATAATTGTGACAGAACAAAGAAGAGGTTAGGTGTTGATACTCGGACAGATGAGATTCACGGAGTTAACCCAGTGCGGCCCTCTACCACCATTAATTTGCTGTGTTTTATAATAATAAAATGTGTTTATTATTAACTCTTTGGGGGGAAAAAACTGATTGAAAGTCGATTTATTTGCTGCATGTTTATGTCTGTTAAGGCTCAGATGGAACGGCACTGAAAGCAGCCCTTTAAACCATTCAGACACGAACACAATAGACAATCAAAACGGTCAGATGACATATTATCCCGCGATAATAACTCAGAAGTATTTTTATTTCTTTCCTACTAACGGAAAGTTTCTGTTTATATCATAGGTTTGTTGTGCCTTTCTATACTAAAGCAAAAGATATAAAACGTCTGATATTTCACAACGAGATATTAACATTCATGGAAAAACCTTATAAGCTTGTATTAAAGCAGAAAGTAGGCGGCCACCGTAAGAAAGGCTTACAGTTTCAATTATGCCGCAAGAACTGATCAGTACATTATTGCGAGGGAACGCAAAAGAAAAAAAAATTCCCCATGTCCCCTGGAGGGCTCCGTACCGTATCTTCTTAACCCAGTTCCAACAGCTCCTTCTTTCCCATATCTTCATGGCTCATCAACTTCATCCTTCTGTAGTTCTGCGCATCTGCCTCGCTCGAAAAGATGGCGTCCTCTTTCCTGTCCTGTGTGCGGTGTTCATTGGTCTTCACGGTGTTATTTGCTCACCCGTGTTCGCTAAGAAAGTTAGCATAGCATAGCTAGTTGTCTGAAAACGGTTTGCACAAACAGGTAGCCACACACACACACACACTCTTTGTTTATTAGGAAGTTTTCTTTTTAATCCACCTGACCAAGACTAAGCTAAGTATCTGCTAGCTTTGGCTACGTGTTTAGCATAAAAACAGGATGCTAGCCTCTGCCTTCTCCCTTCTGTCTTGTAAAGAAAAAAAACACTCAGATACCTTCAATATATATATTTTTTACTTTCTTAAACACACATACACGACAGATATAAACAAGACGTTCTTTATTTAGCCAAACACAATTACTAAGATTTTCAACACTCTCAAATGTGCGGAACGTGCTGCAGCTGTGGTGAGTGTTTTTTGTTGTTGTTGTTTTGTTTTGGGGTTTTTTTTCCCGCATCTCGGTTGTACAGCCTGCAGACGTAGCCGTCAGAGTGAGTCTCAGACTGGTCGGAGATCAGCGAAAGGCTTTGGCCCTCCCTTCAGGTGTAATCACAGTCAGGTTGCCCCGGGCATCTTGGTCCTTCTCGATGGCCTCAAAGAGAGACTTGAAGTTTCCCGCCCCGAAGCCCTGCAGACAGAAGAAACACCGGTGCAGATAAGTCACTCTGAACTTCCCAAATTAATGGTGGAAATATTTTCGCAAATAATCAGAAGATCAAGTGTTGGTGGTTCGTCTGAGGGAGTCTTTGGTGTGGTTCCATATCTAGTTACGCACGTCTTTCATCCTTCCCATC
Organism: Poecilia latipinna; assembly: GCF_001443285.1. NCBI lineage: Eukaryota > Metazoa > Chordata > Actinopteri > Cyprinodontiformes > Poeciliidae > Poecilia > Poecilia latipinna. The sequence continues at coordinate 341,387 of NW_015112836.1, forward strand.
CACATCTGCACACCCTGGAGAGTGACAAGACGCGCCTGTTCTGACAGGCAGGATGGGTGCCGGGTGTCATAAATGAAACGCCACAGGGTGCAAGCCAAAGGAAAGATCCCCCCCTCTCCGCCTCACTTTGCTGTGTAGATGTGAGCTTTTTAATCAGAATATATCTGTGAAAGATTTACCGAGCTTTTACAAGTGGGCTGGTCTGATGCAGTTCTCACTGGGTGGGAGCTGCAAACAGGTGTTCAGACAGTTTTCTGCCTTTCAGGAGGGGAAATTGACCACAGGCCTGTGAATCCAATCTGTTTAGGGTGATTAACCAAAGCATAATTTTAGCGATAGTCATTTTATTATCTATTGCTTCTGATGACCCAGATCCAGTTCTTGTTGCTCAGCCACAAACGTTTAGGAAACTGTATGTCTTTCTTTTTGAATTTTTTTTTTTTTTAGATCAATATGACATAACATACTACTTTATTCATCGTATTAAAAATGTTGCATCTTTAGTTTATCATAGGTAAACCAAAAACATTATTAAGTAATAATAAGCATACTTTCTCACAGCAGTCAAACCTTTCATTTCTACATGTAATTAATTTTGGCGGGGATCTGAAAAGCCTCTTTACCATCACCTTAAACGTTACATCCCTCCAGATTTAAGTCAGGACTCGGATGATCATCTCCAAAATGTTCACATTGCGTCCAATCGCTTCCATGTTGATCAAAATATGAAATGGCTTGAAAACCCAAATCTGAACAATTTTTGGTTTAACTGTAAACTCTTGAGATTTGCCCACCAACAAACTTTTGGTATTCCTGTCAGTGCTCCGACGTTACCAGTTCATGGTCAGATACGTCACTGGCAACTTACGAAGTGATTGTTCCTCTGTATGACCTCCAGGAAAAGCGTCGGTCTGTCTTGCACGGGCTTGGTGAAGATTTGAAGAAGGTAGCCCTTTTCATCAAAGTCCACCAAGATTTTCAACTTCTGCAGAGGAAACGCACACCACTGATGCATTACCAACTGAAACAATACAGGCCTGTTAAAGAACAGAGATAAAAGAAAGAAAACATCCTCACCTGTAAATGGTCGAGGTCCTCCTTCACCTGGATTTTGGCCGTCCTGAGTTTCTCCCGCAGCGTATCGTAGTATGTGTCGGGAGCCGCGAGGAACTCCATTCCTCGTTCCCTCAGGTTTTCGATCTGTTGTAGACAAAAATGGGAAAGAAAAGCTGCGTCGGGGAATGTTCCTGCTGAGTCTTCCTGTTAATCGGTCACTCACAGATTTAATGATGTTCGACGTGTTGAGGGCGATGTGCTGAACGCCCGGTCCGCCGTTATAGTCCACGTATTCCTGTGGACGGAGATGCTGGACGTCAGTGTCTTGTTTAGCTTTTTCATATTTTGATGAGTTTATGTGGACACTGATCACAAATCTGCAGTGGAGCAAATCTAGTCTGTTGATGTGTTTTTTGTTTAGTTTTTGTTACAGAAATAATTCCTATAGTTTAAAAAAAATGTTCCAATGGCTTAACACAAAAAATAGTTCTCATTTATTAACCATGGTTTCTTCATTTATCAGTTTTTCACAAAAACTTAATTTTTTTCATTTCAATACAATTTTTTTTAATTCGTTATTGAGCTGTACAATAAATTTATTTCAAAATTTTACCTTTGTGGCCCTCTTAAGCGATTTTCTATTCATAATTTTGGCCCACATGAGAACAAATTTGATACAGAGCGAACAGTTCTTATTTTGACAATCCTTCATTTGGAACATGGGAGGCTGAGAGGAAATTAGTCCCACCTGGATCTGTGACTTCTTTTTGCCCATGGCGGGTTCATTGATGGGCATCTTAATAGTCTCCTCATAGTTTGTCACCACGATGGACCTCAGCGCACTGTACTGCGTGTGAATCTGCTTGTCGTCTATCGACCAGAACCGATGGAACATCAGACACTTCTGATACCTGGGACATGAGGAAGAGTCTTAGTTCTTAGACTGATTGAACTCCCCAACCATTCCTTTCCTTCCACACAACCACAAACACACAACCTCCATGAATCACGTTGTGGGATGTAAAATTTTAGTATGTTTTGTCTCTCAACCGAATACGCTTTTTTTTGTTGTTGTTTTTTTGTCCAAATTTAGGTCAAATTCTGTCAACAAGATAACTTTCTAATTAACTGATGGCTGTGTTTTCTATTACCTGGATATGCCACTGGTGAGAAACATATAGATAAAGAAAGTGATGAAAACACACAAAGAAGTTATTTCTACTGAACAAAATGTGGACTTTTGATTTTGTGAAACAGCAGGGGTTTTTTTCTGTTTTTTTTTTTGTTGTTTTTTTGTTTTTGCTTTTGTGTCCAAACATGTCTCTCCAACAGAGGTGCAGTGTTTACTTTGTTCCTTTTTGCCCCAAAGTGACTCCTCGACCTGCGGTGGGCGTACGTGCACGCCGACAGCAGACTTACCAGTCAGAAATTGGCACCATTTGGTCATCTGGCTGGTTTCCCACAATGTGATCGATGAACTTCAAACCTGTTGGTGGACTACGGAGAAAAGGAGTGAACAGAAACAATTATGGATGGACTCCCAGAACATTCCAATGATTTCAAAAGAATGATATTTCTGTGTTTTCTTTTTGTTTTTTTTTTCAGATCCTACCTGGGAATTTAGGACATTTTTAAATAAAGGAACACCAAAAGAGAGACATAACAGAGCATATTTAAGAAGTTAGATACTGCACAGCAATGTCAATTGGACTACATCAGCAGAGATAAAGTAAAAAAAGAGTTTAATATATCAGAGTTTTCGTTGATTCTGTATTTTAGTATATTCTACCACATGGGCCAGACTTTAGAATGTGCTACTGGGGCAGCAAGTACAGAAATTGTACTTATACCCATAGGCCTAAATTTGGTGAATTGTATTAATATTTTTTGATTTTTGTTTTTATGAATACAAACAATATTCAAATCTTTGAAAATTACAAAGTTATAGTCGATTTCTTTGGGAACAACATAAAATTATTGGATGGGGGACATTTTACACTTGCCATGCATCAATTCATGTCTGGTGATGTAAAGGATTGCCTATTAAAGTACCGGTACTGTAATTTGCATTAGTAAAATCATTTTTCCTTAGTGAATAAGGCGCCAAAACAGGTTCCAGCCCAGGGGCCCACATACTTGTAAATCTGGCTCTATATTTGTTAACAGCATATTTATTATGTCCCAATATACATATATGCAAAGCAGAGTAGAAGTTTATTCTAGAGTCTGAACATACCAAATTTTGCTACAGTTTTATGTTTGTTTGTTTTTTCTGCAGTGAGGACTCACAGCTTGGCCAGCAGGGGGTCCCTAAACAGAGGCTCTTTGTAGCGCGGCAGGAACAGGCCTTTGTAGGGTTCCAGGTACTCGATGAGCGTGTGGGTTGTGTCGCCATACTGCAGACAAAACGTTTTGCACAACACCCTTATTCAGTCTGAGACTCCTCGGTGTGTTTTACATGGGGCTTACGTGTGTGAATCATCTTTTATGTACCGTCTGAATCACAGCATATTTGACCTTGCCGTTGCCATCCTCCTCCACCCACGGCTCCCTGACGACCACAGCTCCTCGCTCCCGGGCTGTCTGTCAGCGCGGAATGACGTGGGATGGGTTTTGGGAAGACAGGAGCACACAACGGTGACTGAGTGATCAACTACTTTTGGGGGGGAAAGTAGTATTCACACACATTTTCACATTTGTTTATGTTACAAATAGAAACTAATGTGGAAAAATATGAAAGGTGTGGTGTGAATTTGATTCTGCTGCTCTACTCTAGTACCCTTCAATAGTTTAACAGATTTCTGAAGGCTCCACCAGCTTGACTCAGTGTGGTTGTAGCAGTGTTTTGGCGTATCTAAGTTCTGTAAAGCGGCTCACGGTCGCCCTCCAGTGGCTAAATAACAAACGTTTTCAATCGCCCGTCTATAGATGGAAACATGTCGCTAGACTGGTATCTGCATGGAGTCAGCAGTGATTCCGTAACCTTGCGGCTACCTGACAGCCAACAGAGACAACTTATCTAAGCATCTGACCTTGACTGTGAAAAAAAAGTTCAGACGGACTTCGCTGCCGTAGAATGTATTACAAGGCTGTCATGTTTGCGATTGTTTCAACATGCACACAAGAGTAAAGCATCAGTTAAACATGAAACATGGTTGACTGAAGCAGGTGAACCTGCGCGACCTGGAGGTCAAACATGTAACACCTACGTGCTTTTTTTTCTTTTTCTTTTTGCCCAACATCTATTGTTCAACAGTCCACATGTGTAAGACGTGATAGAAAATACGCTGAACGTGTCCATATATTTTAAGGTGTTGTAACCTTTATGTGCAACTGTATTTTAAAAATGTCTAACCAGAAAACCCAGTGGAATTTCTTCTAGTTTTACGTACCTAAGGAATTAAAAACATGCATTAGAGTTATAGTGCCTAGCAAAAGTATTCACAACTTTTGAAAGTTTTTATATATTTTTGTATTAGTCACAAACTGTACCGTAGGTTTATGTGATAGACCAACACAAACATTATGGGATATCTCTATCAGAGTTACACATCTGCAGAAGGGATTTTCTGTATGTTCTTTTTCTGCAAGCTGAGCTAAATCTGCCTTTGATGCTAAGGCTAATCTGTCAATTTTCAAATTTTGCAACAGAATCTCGGTTCATGCCTAAACTTTGACTGGGCTAATCTAACACATAAATGTATCATTGCATTGTAGTTTTTAAAGTTGTTCTGCTGGATGGTGTGTGTCTCAAGTCTTCTGCAGGTTCTCAGATGTTTTCTTTTGTGATTATCTTGTATTTAACTCAATTAATCTCCCCCCAAAAAGTAGTGGCTTGCAAAAAGGTTGGTTTTGATTTTGTCTGTCCAGAGCACCTTCCTCAAGGCGTTTGTGATCTCCCCCAGATGACTTGTTGCACATCCAACAGAAACTCTTAAGTCTCTCTGAAGGTCAGGTTTGTAGAAAACATGAATAGTTGTGAGAAGATTCATCCATCTGAGCTGTGGATTTCAGCAGCTCCTCCAGATGTAACTTGTTTATTTCTATGAGTATTGCTCTACTTGCCCAGCCTTTCAGTTGAGGTAGACGACCATGACCTGGTAGGTTTGACAGCATTGCAATGCCATTTTCACAGATTGAATAGTTCCATCTGAGATGTTCGAAGCTTAGGTAAATGTTTCATAAACTAGCTCTGCTGTAAATGTCTCCCCAACATTCTTCCTGACCTGTCTTCTGTATTCATTGGTCTTCATGATGTTGTTTGTCCTCTAATGTTCTCTCACAAACCTCTGAGGTCTTTACAGACAATTTCTGAGACTTAATTCCATATGTGTATCTTTATACCTCTTCAATACTAGTCCACTTTGCCTTCATGCACATCTTATACTGATCAAGTACAAAAGGTTTAAGGTGTTTCCAATCTGTGTTGTCCTCTGTCAGGTTACCTTGACCAAGAAGTCACAGTCCTCCACTTGGAATGCTATGTCCTTTACTCCATCTCCATGTTTCATCAAGTGTTCCCCCATCTCTGAAAGATGACACAGGCATGATGAAAATTAGACACACAGCTAGTCACATTCAGAGCCTGTCGTCTTTCAGTGTGTGCTGAGGAGTGAACTCGCCTTCATTTCCAGGGTTTAGTGGAGATTGGAAAACAAAGATTATCTGTAAAGAGACGAGAGGGGGTTGTGCTTAAGCAGAAGGTGGAAATACTTTAAATTCAGATGCTCAGACGCATGATTCAAACTCCATACTTTGTCCTGCTTGATGACATGAGACACGACTTCTCGGCTGCCGGTCTCCAAACCCTGGTAGGCCAGAGGCTCAAAGCCCATCTTGTCACAGTAGAATGAGGCTGCCTGGAATGTGATCAGATTCTTGTTACTCTGAACATGATTTACAGATGAATTCCAACACCTGAGTCCAAGGTGTTGACTATAGATAGGTGATGTACTCCATGCTGAACTACAACAAGTATCTTGTATGCGACGGTCAGTTTGGGGAACTAACCTGCTTGGCATTGCCAACCCAGAAGGTGATATGATGAAATCTGACAAATCGCCCCCTCAAGGGCTACAAAGTAGAAGACCAACAGACAAATTACCTTTATTAGGTTTTATGGCTGCCAAGCAACACAGAATCTACATCAGATCATTCAAACCTTACCTTCTCCCCTTTATCTGTGTAGGTTGTCTAAAAATGGAAAAAGAAGCACATTATTAGAGCTTAATTCTCAATATCTCATACTTGCAATGTGCATTAAATATTCCCTCAAAAAGTTCTTCGCTCTAGTTGTGATCGTAGGGACGACTCTTACCATGGTGTGACTGCAGGTGGATCTCAGTTCAGAGAAGAGGGAGGCCAGAAATCAGTGTCTGGCTTGGCAGCCTTCAGATAAGTACTGACCTGATGACCAGCTGTGATTGGTCCTGTAGGATCTACACCCACCTGTCCGCCTCCTCGTTCCTTGGTGCCTTTCCTTTAAAAGGTTCAGCACCGCAGTCGACCAGGTTGTTTCTCTTCTCCTGAAAATCTGTGACAAAGATGTGTCACAAAGATGGCACATGTATACATTAACTACAGCAAAGGTTTGGTACTGCTATGTTGGATGGTAAATCTGACACACTCAGTATATTAGTTCAGAGGATTTATGGAGGGTATGGAGGCTTTTAAATGCAACCATAGTAAGAAAGTAAACTAAAACACTTTTGTAGTGAAAACAAAGCACTGCACATTTATAAAAGTTGAGGGTAAATAAGAGTTTTCCCTCTACCTTTGCTGTTTTATTTGTAATTTCTACCACCAGAGGGCGCTATTTCCATTGAAGAAACAAATCATAATCCTCAACTCAGAGTTGATCGGTAACTATAGCCGATCAACTATAGTTGATCAACTATAGTTGATCGGCTATAGTTCCGATCCTTGGATATGATGAGCTTCGATTCATTATGGTGGCTCACATAAATTGACCGTTCCCTCTTTGGTTATTCAGTTATACAGTTTTTCTTCTTCTTTTTTGTTTGTTTGTTTAAAACACTGATAAGATCAACCACATAATATGGCATATAATTACTGTGGGCTACTGTAAGGAGGCCGGTTAAGAGAAATTGATCAGTGACCTGGAGCAGATTACTTATTATTTAAAAATATATATCTGTTTTTATTCTATTCTGTTTGATAATTATATGATCACATTGATGGTTTTTATAAAAACTAAACATATAAAATTTCCCGTTCTGAATCGAACAAACTACATTTTTTTCTGTCATTTTTAATTTATTGCCGTGGTTCATACACAGGAAGTCGTGAATTCCTTGAATGCTTCATGTCGGCTGTACTCTCGCTGCTGTACATGTGAGCGGTCGCACGTACCGCGCTATTTGTGTGTGTACCCACTTTGTGCCGCGCTGTGATTTTCTATTGGTGCGCTCTGAGCTTTTAGTAACATGTGATTGGCTCAGTTGTGGGCGTGTGCCATTCACTGGTTGCACCTATGCTAAATGTGATTGGCCAAAATAAACATTAAAGCTTCATTGGGCTAAACTGGTTAGTTTGTTCTCTCCCTATTGGCTGGCGTCCTTGTCATCGCACAAGAATGCGGAAGTTGTGTAGTCTACTGAGTCACCGTTGTGTCAGCTGATTCTTTCTGAGTGAGTAACTCGGTTTATTTCTTTAAATTAAGTGACTTCTGAGCGGTATATTTTATGTGACATGCGCCTGGGCTTTCAGACTAAAGTGGTACTTGCAAGCCTTAAACTAGTTTGTTGTTTTCAATGGACATATGAGCGAGTTTTACCCAGCTTCTTCTTATAAGGTTGCTATCCGGAAGCTAGCCTACAGCTAGAGCTTTTGGACACATAGTTCTCACTGAGAGACACGCTTTCGGTTTGATGAGTTGTCATGCTGGAGTACAGCATCAGTCTGTGAACAAACTGGCTTCGACTTTCACTTTCACACGGCGGGTGCTTAAACTTCGCCCACCTTGTTTACACCTGTTGTGTTTTCATCAGTCCCTCAATCAGCATGTTCTTTCTGGAAATTTCTAACCATAGTTCATTGAAAAGCCCCATGGAATCTCCCACCTGGACTCTCAGCCTTTACCTCAAAATTATTGTTCATCCAGGAGGAATAGAAACTGCATCTATAGAAGATTCTTTATCAAAAAATTCTAATAATTGTCATCGTAATTTATTTCGGTTTTTTTTGTTCTTGTTTGAAATAAACGGAAAAAAAATGCTACTAAAATAAATTTTTAATAGACCGACTAGCAGAATAGTACACGAACTGCTAAACAGCTGAATCATTTAATTTTATTTGAAACGGAGCTATTGTGGCGAGTTGGTAGAAATATTGTATTTCATAATTATCTCATTTTCTTTTCTTTCAAGGTATGAGCTCAGGATTTGTTTTCTCTGACTTACAGAACAAATTTCAGTTGATTTTAAAAAGTGATGCATTTGGACTAGATTTGTATTTTTGGTGGAGTTAATGGGATAATCGAATAAATACAGCATGTGTCAAAGTTTTTAAAAATGTATACTAAAGCATAGCTATAGATGGGTTTGAACTATTTTTATTTATTGTAATTTATTTGGTCAGTTTAAAATACTTAATTTCTTTTTCACTGTATTATATTTTTATAGATGCATAACCAATTGGGATTGGAAAACGACATCATTTTCTTTTTTCCCCAAATGAAATTAGTTTTATTTATCACTCCATATATTATCTGTAGAATTTATTTTATGAATACTTTAATGCCACAATAAAAGCCCCGTTCAAAAACTGGCGACAAAGAAGACCGTAGTGAGAAATGAGAGCAGAAGGAAGCGGACACTTCAATGGATCCTTCAGTTTTTATCAGACTCTTTTGAGATGAGAGCTGAAACATCTTCGAGAGAAAAATCCAGCTGATTCTTCATCTAAAGACTGGCAAATCCAGGAATACTGAGATGCTAAGCTAGCAAATTGGATTTTTATTTTGAGACAATTTGCAAAGCACCTCATCACTTTAACTACAACAACACAGAAAGTGTCTGTTGAAAATTACTCCTACCTCTCTTCTTTTGACATTATTGCCTCTCCTTTTGGACTGCAGTGAGAAACTCAAGTCCAGTGAGCAAAACTATGGACAGTAGTGATCTAAAAATGGGATAGGCTATTTTGTAGCGTTTAGTTCAGTTTTTAGAGGAAGAAAAAGCAGCACAGACTCACTAAGTTGTTTCAGTCTTTATTTGTTGCCATTCATTGACTGGCTGAGATTCGTAGAACTAAATTGCTTCTCAAATAACTATTTGAACACTAAATGGTAACTTTTTTGCTTACCAGATAAAACCTTAATCAGGCTGACTTGATGTCTTTATTTGATATCTTTATTGTCTTTTTCCTCGATAGATTTTCATTTTTTGGCTAATCAAAATGATCTTTTTTGATAAATGCATGATGTTCTGTTGAAAGTCACATGACGTGAAGCATCTCAGAGGTTTGATATTTCCGTGGAAGAAGCATCACACAATGCTTGATAAAACTCTTTTTGTTCAGAAATGCAATTATCCGAAAACAGCCGACATGTTTCGTGTAATGGTTGTACGTCTGAAGAGAAAATGTAAGGTAAACTCTTACCTCATCGAAGGGCATATTCTAATTTACTGTGATGAACCACAAACTTGTTTTATTAGTTGTTGCTTTTTTTAAAGACTGTTTTACATGAAGAAAAATGTTATTGAGATTATATTGCTTTGATGATATCGATTACGATTAACTTGCATTTTCCTGAAGTTTTATTTTCCCACTGCTGTTTGTGAGCTTTAGCTCATCCAGGTCAGTGAAGTCCATCCAGCTGGCCAACAATATTGTTGGCATGCAGGGTTTTCATGGATGTTACTTAAAATATAATGTCTAACCAAATATTGCATCCAACTAGTGCGGTTGTGATGTAACACAGGTTGATACGGCAATGACAATTCAGTGTATTTAGCTCTAGTTTCATTTCAGTGATGAGACTGTGTATGTTTCAGCATGATTTGACTTGCATGAGCAGCCACATGACACCCAGAGCGGTGCGGGAGCGTTTACCTGGAATTGTTTTTTTTTTTACTGTTGTCACCCGTTTTTAGCCCTGGGGACACGCCTGTTTAGCTGCTGCTGCTGTCGTAATTTTGATTTCCAGATGAGTCGTTGCCAGCCGCCGGCGAATATGACCACACATAAGCTGCAGTCTCAAGGGTCTGAATGGTTTTCTTTGGGGTTTTCTGAGTATTGCACAAGATGTGTAGCAAGATGAGGGCAGTTGCTGTTTGAAGCCAGCTTGTGTAGGTTTTTGGTTTTTAGTGTAATAAAATGCTGCAGTGATCTGATCTGCAAACAGATTTTCAGTTAATTGAATTGAATTACGAACATGCTTGTTTTATTTATTTATTTTGCTAAACTTAAGATTTAATTTCTTGCCTGTGAAATAACATTAGGTTTTTTTTTTTTTTTTTTCCATTTTCTTGTAACTCGTCAACATAAAATGTTCTCTCTGTCCCAAAATAAGCTTTCAGACACATAAATGCCTCTGGTTCCTTTATAAAAGGCAGGACTCGGGAGTCATGGATGGATCGACCCCATCAGGCTATGCTGCATTTACAAATTTAGTGACAATCATGCACAGAATCTTAGAGGGTTATTAAAGTATTCATGCTCGTTTTGTGGCAGAATGTCATCAACACTGTTTCACTTCCAATTTGTCATGTTTTGCAGCTTTAGGGTCAGTTTGTGGCTCAGAAGCTTAAGGCTTGAACTCCTTGCATCTTGAAATGTGCAAGAATCTGTTTAGAGGTTTGCTGTTTAAAATGTTGACTAATGGTTTGTAATCTGCTCAAGTGTTGCGATTTCATTGTACTAAGACGTAAAAAAGTTACTGTACAATTTTTGTCTTTGTGTGGTTAAAATGTTGTTTTGGGCTGCAGTAGAAGCCTGCACATTCTTATTTTTTTTATACAATATTAGACATAAAGGGTTTATTTGCATTAAAACATACAAATAAACAAATACATTTCTTTTTAAGATTAAACGATAAATGTATTATTGGCTAGAATACAGCAACACGGCAATCCTTTTGTGAACCCTTGATCGTCTGTAGCAAGGGATTGAACTGCAGGTATAATAATAATAAAAAAACATAATTTGGACCCAATGAAACTAAAACTCACTTGAGGAGTTTTAGGTACAACATATTTGAGAGTTTGTAGAGTTTAGACTTAATTACTGCTCTGAATGTGTTCTTTCAGCAAAGACAACATTTTTAAGTCTGCATACTCCAGATTTATCGATTAGTAAACGAGTTGACAATAATTCCAATAATCGATTAATTATTTCAGTCCCCCAAACGTACTACAAAGTGGGATTCTTTTGGCTCCTGCTAATGTAGTTTGGAAGCTACTTTCTGATTCCAGAAAATGTTTAGGTAGATGTTGTCTAAATCATGTTTTTTATCGTTTGTCTTGCATAAATGATCAGTTTAGTTGATGCAATCAGTTTTTGGTTTGTAGTTCTGCTACCAGTTCCAAAACACAAAGTTGTAGAGTTAATCCAGTTAACAGGTTGTTTTCGTTTTCAGTGCGATCTCTTTCAGCTGCACGTATAAATGCATCGCCTGCACGGAATAATCGGTGTTGTACGTTCGGGATTGACGGTAATGCCCCACAATGAAACGAGTCACGAGCGCGCTGTATGTTGTAAGGCGTGTGTGGCCCGCAGTATGACTTTCTTTCACTTCAGGCAGCGAGGCAGAGTAAGAAGGGGGAGGCGGGGGGCGGAAGAGCGAGCAGCAGTAGTGGAGGGAGGTGTGTCACACACTCTGTTACAAGCCGTTTCTGTTTGGGACTCGGAGACTACTGCGACTCTTCCCAGCTCTAATTCAGCTTTAAAAAGTAGACTGAACTTTTCACAGAAAGTTTGATCCAACACTTTGAGGTAAGATTGCGTCCAAAGTTTGGTTTTGTGGTTATGTTTGTTCTTTCTGTTCTGCGGAGCGGTGTGCAAAAGGGGGTGTGTCACGGCAAAAAACAAAAAGCCGAGCAAGAGGTTGGCAAGTAAAAACTTTGATAGAACAATGTGAAACTGTAGTCAGATTGTTTAGTCTAGTCCTGAACAAGGAAGTAAACACTTTGTCCATGTTTCGTCTGAATGCCAGTGTTTTTCTTTTTTTTTCTTGCGCTCAAAACCTTCACTGAGCATGCTCCTCTTCCTCCTGACTGAACTTGCAAAGGCAAAAGAATGCACTGAATGAATTCAGCAGCACAGAGCTTCACATTCACTCAGTGAACTCCCAGGTCAAGAATAAATATCTATTTTTAATATTTGTATTGTATTATTTAGGTATCCACTGTTATATTACATCTAATAACAGTATGAAATGGTATTTAGCTTCAGGTCTTCTGTGTTTCCAACACATAATCACTGCTGAGGTGACTTTTAAGAATCTGATTTATCAGGGCAGCACATCCACCCCGAGCTCCTCGCTGTGTTTTGGGCGTGGAGAAAAGTTATCTGCCTGACTGCTGATAATCTGACGGGGAACGTTGAGTCGGCATTTCTCATAAATCAGAGAATTTCCGGTCAGGTCGGCCGATGTGCTCCCGTGTCACTCTGCTGGTGTGGGAGTACACGTCTGGCACGTTCCTGCGTGTCCGCCTGCAGCGCTGCGTGTGCGCCGCGTTGACTTTAACTCATACACTAAGAGCACTTGTCGTCCCAAGGAGCCGGTCAAACCATCAGTGTTTATCTCCAACCTTATTTGGGAAAACATTTGAATTGTGTGTGTTTTCTATAAATCTATAGCTCATGCTGTACTTTGAACGAAAAGGGGAGTTGGAATCCTTTGAGCAACCACCCACACACAGAAGAAGTCTGAATGTAATGCGTTTTATTTGTATTTTTTTTTATCTTGGCAGGATTCATTGCTGGCAAGGCAGAGCCCAGCAGACAGGAGGAGAGGGGAGGAGTCTGAAAGGGAGCACCCACCGTCTCTGTCTGCAACGCCGATGGCTGGCAACATGGTGAGCCAATCGCACCGAGGAGGGCTGGGTGTATGTAAAAAAAAAAACACAAAAACATCGCCTCCTGCTGAATCCTGACGCGTTTTAATCCGCTTGTGTCTCTGAAGCCCGTAAATGATTCCTCTAAACTTAAGCGACAAGTTGCAACCTCACTCTTTTTTACAGGAAATGGCAAATTGTGGTTGCAGGTCCAAACAAGGCGCGAAGAGTTGCACACACGTTTTACACGATCCACCCTTCATACCTCAGTCTTTCCAGCGACGCTGTTCAGAACCTCCTGGTTGTTGCATGTTGATCGCGTCCAGCTCAAGTCTGAATGTAGGCCGAACTGGGCTTTCTGCTTTTATCACGAGGTGTGTTTTAAAAAAAAATACAGACATTAAAAACATCAAGCACAAAGTTGGCATCAGTCTTCCATTTTAAAATTTGTACAACTATAAAAATATGTGAAAGAGATCAGAATTGTTTTTGCCATTGACTAAAACAAGCGGGAGACATTGGTCTTTCTCTCGTGTCTGCACCAACTCTTTGGATTCAAAGAAACATTCCAGTTTGTTTTTGGTAAACCAGGCAGGAATCATGTTGTTGCTGCTGTAGTGACTCCTCCTGGCTCCACAAGGTAGCAGCGCAGTCGGCAGTGCTGCATCTTCAGATGCTCACTGTCGTCTTAATCAGTGGGAGCAGTGGAGCAGCTCGCTGACGTCTCAACTCTGATGGGGCTCCGACACACAGATATTGTCTGTGTAGAAGCACATCAAGCTCATGTTATATTTACATGAAACAAAAAACCCTGCTTTATATTAAATGTGACATTTGAAACCAACTCCAGTGATCCCGGTATTAAATATTGGGCGTTTTGTTTTGTGACGTTGGCATAAAGTGCTCCCAGTAAAGACAAACTGCATGGGGATTTGACCATTTAATACTTAATTTACTTTAATTCTCTGGACTTGTTATGGAGAAAGTCTGTATGTTTGGAACATTCTCACTAAAGCACTTTTCTATTAACTCACAACTAAATTTACCTTTCAAGAAGACATTTCATACAAACTCTTACATGTAGTCATTTTTAATTTTAGGCCTTATAAAGTTCCAAATCTTTTAATTCTACACTATAAACTACATTTAAATATGCTCTTTCATTGCATTTTTCCTAAACCTTTCTTCTAAAATGTAATGAAGGCATACATTTTTTAAGCTCTAGCATAGATGTTATGCTGTAACAAACCTAGAAACTACATCAGGCAAAGAGACTTGATCCCCTGACATTCACCCTTCCCTGCAAACCAGCATATAATTCTCTTATTGAATCATCTTATTTGCTTTACGTTGTCCGTTTAAGGCATTAGAATAAAACTAGTCTTCCGTTATTCAGCATCTACTCTGACATTATGAGAAAGTGTATATTTAAGAGGTTTGGCTTGAAAACGGCCATTCAGATAGTTGCCTTGAGCTTAGGACCCTACTACATAGTAGTCCATCCTGAGCGTTTAGTTCAGTTTTTAGAGGAAGGAAAAAGTAGCACAGATTAACTAAGTTGTTTCAGTCTTTATTTGTTGCTATTCATTGAACTGTAATACCACGGGTGGCTGAGATTTTCAGAACTAAATAAAAAAATCCACTGTAATGTACCGACAAACACATTTACCAGCTGTATCAATTGTTTCTTCAAATACTGGACACTGAGGATTCAGAAGTCTTACTACTTCTGAAGTACCAGACTAATGTTGGCATGTCTCTTTTTGATATGACTTGTTAATGATTTGGTATCAACATACTAAATCAACAAGTCCAGTGATGTTTACAAATGGCAAAACACTATTGCTTTTTGTTTTGCACAGTGAGTTGCTTGTATGAGAAAACCAGATGTATTGAGTTTTGTTTTAAAAACCCAACCAAGATAGATGAGAGAAGTTACAGTCAAGACAAGATTTCTCTTGAATCTAAACGGAACAGAAACAGGAAGTATAACAGGAGGACATGTGTCTCATCGTCCTGATCTACCCTGTCATTGTGGCTGGTTGTCCGGCTCCAGTCTTTCTAATGAGAGCTCTGGCTCAGACAGCGGCCCGGCTGGTGATGTGCCCACTAAGACAGGTGAAATGGAAATGCTAACCAGCGAGTCCTGCAGTAAAGCTTAACTCCATGCATTACTTCCAGTGTCAGGTCTCTAATCTTGCCTTCCTAGGTACGTTGTAGCGTGGTTGGGTGTGGTCACTATTGTGTTCTGTCAGAGCAACCAACCAGACACGGCTTAAACAGGGTGTCTGTTCATCCTAAAAATGTATTGGTCTTAAATGACTGTATCTAAAATTAAGACCTGAAACATTTTCATTGGGTTCTGTCACTCCGGGCGGTTGAGGCTACCCTTAACTTACTGCTAGCTATTTGGGTAGCTTTTTTTTTTTTGCGTCTCCTACAGGTGATTTAAAACACTTTTGCCTGTTGACTGGACAAATTTCGTTCATTTCTGTAGCAATGTAGGTCTTAGATTCCAGCCAATAAGTCTGAAAAAGGCATTTAAAAGTCTTAAATTTGAGTTGATGAAGCCTGCAGAAGCCTTGCTAAGGTAATTCAGTCACAGGCGGTCACCTAAGGACATGATTGTTTTGATTATGATTCATATCATGTTGGCAGTATTTGTGCAACAAGTGGTTTGACTTGTATGACCTTTAACTCCATTAGGAAGTCATATTTTTTTTCAGTAAGCCTCTAAATGGTTTCAGGTAGGGGTATTTCCGACAGTTTTAAGTTCTTCTTCTTTACGGTTTAGGACTTCAGGTGGGATTGTCTGACTCCTTTCCAGCAGTTGCTACTGTAGGTAATATGATCCTGTTAATCCTCTCTTGTGAGAGGGTGATTATAACAGCTTCCCAGCCTCAAGCTCTTTTTTTTCTTCCTTTTCCCCCCCCCCACTCTTTCTCAACTAAAACAAGATGGAAGGTATTGAATTTGTGCCGTTGTCCGCTCATGCTGCCCGTTTGTTTGCAGGATAATGAGAGCATGGAAATGAGGACAATAGCGTTGATTTTACTCCTGCCTCTGTCCCCGCTGTGCGTTGAAAACCTACCTTGTATGATTATTTGGAGTTGGTGAGAGAAGTTAACATACACACACACACAGGCAAAGGTGTGTTTTGCGTCCCTGTTTCATGCAAGTGCAGCTTGCTTCAAACCCAATTAAAGCCAGTGCATCGGTGTGGGTGGTTTGAGAAGCAACCAGTAGGCTTGTAGTCGAGGCCTGAGAGTTCATGCAAGGTCGACGTTAATGATTTGACAGAAGAGACCTTTGCTTCTGTCAGTTTGACCGTGTTTGTGTAGTCTAGTTCACTACTATTTCCTGTGCCTTCAGTCAAATATGTAACTTTGACACTAACTTCTGGGTACTATACATGGAATTTCTCTTTTTGTTACTGTGCGAGATGTATTCTTTGCATAACTGTCTAATTTTGAACACTTGTATAGAGATACTTTATATTTATACCAGTATTGTTGAAATTGCTGGGAAACGATGGATAGTTTTTACATTTTGCTCTCAACTTTTACCGATTTGCCCAGTTGGACATTCAGCCTAACATCGCTCATCTTATCCTCTTCTATATCTGTGTGTGAACATGTAGGCTGACACCATGCATTGGTGACTCGCTGCCCTGTTTTCCTAAAATAAACTCGGAGACAGGAGCCTAAATCTGCTGCTCACTTTTGTGACTGGCTAAAGTGGAGCTTTTGAATGCAAATAGGCAGAAATGCAGATTGGCCAACTTCATACGCAGGTTGTGATTTACTCATTTCAAAGGTTCTTTGTTAATTTTTAACTACCATTATGACCAAAGGAGTTTCAGATTCCAAATAATTTTTTTTACTCCGATAAAAGAAAGATAAGGTATTGGGCCTTGATTAAAAGGACAAATGTTTAGAAACTCTGGCTGAATGGTTTACATTCTGTATAAATAGAAATCTATAAAACTCTATTTGGTTAAAACTACACGAAAGCATGCACTTTACTCTTTCATCATGATAAAAGATGCCAGAGTAAAGAACATGCATCTTTTCTTCACTTTTGAACATCGATTTTTGTTTCTTTAGTCTACTAGAAGTGACTTTTGTTTTCTGTTCCAAGCAGAGAAGCTGCAGAAACACGGTTCCTCTTTTTAAACAATAATAAACACTCAACCTGTTTTAAAAATACATTAAAAAAAAAATACCCTCTTAAAATCCACAGTTCTTGTTTCACTTCAGCTTATTTTAGTTTGAGTTTATATTTACATGCACCGATAAAACAGACCGACAAAATTTAACCAGATAAAATGTAACCAGTTGTATTGTTTTTGGGTTAATTTTAAGTAGCATTTCTGAGAAGTTTTCTTCTTTACCAGTGAAAAAACTCTGAAATGAATTAAATTAGCAAAGTCGGTTCAATTCTAACACCCTGTTTTTTTTCTTTTAAGTAGTAGTATAAATGTAATTATTCTGATGAATTGGTTAGCATTAAGATTTAGTTTTTATGTCTAAAACTTTACCCACAGCAGGCCATTTATTCAATAAAATTCTTGCTAACACTTTTTTTCTGTTTCTAATTTATTCTAAAAGCAAAAATAAGAATTGTGGCTTTAACAATACATTTTATTGGGAATTTTGGCTGCAGCCCTTTGGCTTCAGTTCACACTTGTACTGACCAAGTGTCATGTAATTTCATTCTCAAAGTTTGTAAGATCTAACTTTATGTTCTGCCACAAGTGAAGTGAAACAAAAATAAAGCACCACTCCCAGCTATCACTGAAGTATGCTGTTTGATAATATTACCACAATTTGGTTGTTTCTGCTAAATTATTTTATTTATTGACAAAATTAAATAAAATCTCTGGCCATTCTATACTGGCTGCTTTATGGAAACTTAAGTAGTTTTATTGCTCAATTAAGTGAAAAAAGAAAAACATGTTGAATCGTTTCTTTAAAACTGAGATATGTACAGATTTTATTTTATCCTTTTGTGTTTTTAATGCTACACCCTTGATAAGAATGGGTAATGGGAACATATTTAATGTAAAAATGTCATACGTTTTTCTTAAAGACTACAGCTAAAGTGATCTTCACTGCCCCTGGGTTAAGAAGCTTGACCAGCGCTGTAGCTAAATTCACTACATGTGGGAAGAAAATTAATTTATTCCCCAGTAGAAACTTGTATTAAACCATGACAGTTCCTAACTCTTAATTAAGTTGATATTCCTCCTCTTAGGACCCATAAAAACATGTTGCCTTCATTGTTTTCTGCTGGACAGCTCGCATACTGAATAACAGATGACTGAGCAACATCTGTTGGATTTAAAGCAAAATGTTTAAATATTTCTTTCTAATACACTTCATATAAAAAATTACAATTACAGACTAATATGCTTGATTAAAATTGTGGTAATTTTTATCTGTACATAAACTTAATAAATACTTCTGTTGCACAAGTGCCTGTACTTGACTGACCTTTGATACTCCAGATGTCCTTTTCTTTTTTGGATATATAAAAATCAGTAATGATGTAATTTCATTACTTTAAAGCACAGCCTTATCGTGTGGAATCAAATCCTGTCATCCATGAAATCAATATCCAGCAGTGCTGCATTCTCTGTGTACTTCATTACACGTTGCATAATGTGAGGTCAGGCAGCTGTAGGTGAGTAGCTGTCACGACTTGGCAGGGGGAAGGTTGGCGCTTGCGACGGCGGGGAGTTTTACCCTCCCTCACTTCCCCAGTGAAGCCCTGCATCCACTGATGCAGAGACGGTGGAGAGGAAGGATTTTCAATAACACTGTGTCACCAGAGCTCCCCAAATAGATCCTCTTGACTTCAGACCTCCTCCCGCCCCTCCTCTGTCCTCAGGTGCAGCTGCATCGCATCCAGTGCAGCAGTTTTGTGACGATAAACCTCTAGCTGAGGGGGTTTTCCCCTTCTCTTCTGCCTCAGGATCAGCTGGTGGTGTTTTTATTTCGTGTCCGGCGGATTCGTCAGAGCACTGCGAGCGTGCAGCTCCGAGGAGGGCGCAGCACACTGCAGTCGTCAGATAGCACGTGTGCGGCAGCTTTCCCTGTCGGCCCTCCTGCTTACGCTGCTTGCTTAGCGAGAGCCGTATTCCTGTAAGAAGCTAGCGGGGGGGAGGAGTGCGAGATGAAAGGGATACAGGAGGAGAGATGCGAGCGTGTCAAATGGAGAGAGAGAGGTTGATGCACATGCGGAGGGGTGGAGCTTAGCATCAGGCAGTTCCCTCTGTCTTCCTTTCTCCCATTTTTTCCCCCTCTGTTACTCCATCTGCGGTGCTTTTTCAGCTCTTCCCACAGTTTGTTTTTGTTTTTTTAGCTCGCCGGCTCCGTCGGACTGCGGCTCCTCGTTGTACCTTTCATGGACTATCCTCCTTTTCTCAGCTGTGCAACAGGGACCGTCTTCAGACGCTGGTGCGCTCCCTCGCCCCTCTCTGGAGTACTGGGGGGGGGGAGGACTGGGGTTTGGGGTCCTAAATGAGACTAGCTTGTCATCCTCCAGCACATCCTGAGTAGAGAGAAACCCGCTAAAGGTGGCTGGGGGTACACGAGTTCGAGGTGGGCTGGGGCGGCTGGGAGAAGGATGGTCACGCCGGCTCCTCGTGCTGCAGTCGCGCTGCTCGTCTTTCAGGCACAGTCTTGCTTTTCCTCGACATGAGCCTCGCAGCAAGGGTGTCCTGCTCCATGCTCAACTGTTTTGTAAGTTCACTCATGTTATTGTGTTCGTTGTTGTCCTAGTTCAGATTACAGTGGGTGTGTATTCCTGCTTCCCTCCCCCCATCTCACCTCGCCACCTGTGTGTGTGCATGCCTGCCTTCTCACCAAAGGGGGAAGGGATTTATCAACATGAGTGCTACAGTTATTGACCAACACCAACTTCGGCTAATGTATGCGTGGTGTTAACGAGGAGATGATGAATAACTACTTTGGTGCACTTTTAAGTTGCCGAGGATTGGTCCGGAGAAGGTCGGGTTCAAACTGTTTGTGCCCAGAGTGAGAACAGGATGTGCCACGCTAGCTGCAGTGGAGGGCTGGAGCTGGTCTCTCTGGAGGAAATGAGGAAGACTGATGTGAAGCAGGTGTGCTTCTGTTGTTGAATGTCGAGACGGAGCTAGAGAAAGGTCAAATCTCAGTTTCCAGGTAGGAGAGTTTGACCGCACGTCTGTGGAGCTGAATAAGATGATGCTTCTTTTTAATGTTTACACTTTGTTGACCGTTGTAACTTTCAGCAAGTCTGCTGTTTAACTCGCCATCTAGGGCCTCCATGTTTTCCTTCTTACCTTGTCCCATGTTATGCTTTTCAAAGGGTAATATGATAGTAGGATAAAGCAGAACAAACATCTTGTGACTTCACAAGGAATATGTTAGAATTTTAATCTCTAAAGCTTCTGAAATTTTGTAAAAATGTATAGAAATAAAGCAAATATAAAGTTTAACTTAAGTTGATGTTCTGAGGCATACTGAAGGTATGCTAACATGTGGTATCTGTGAAAAGTCAAGTTTTTCAAAGGCATGTCAACAGTCATTAAAATCTAAAAATAATTTAGTCAAATCATAACCAGGACATACAACGGTTTGATTATTACAAACGAGTTGGTGATGGACCAAGACAAAATACTTTATTTGTAAAAATGGAGAGAAAATTGGTGTTCAAAAATGTAATAACAGCTGAAAAGTGTGGCTTGGATTTGTATTCAGCCACACTGGTACAAAACTTTGTAAAGTCAGCTGTAACCTCAATTACAGCTGCAGGTGTTTGTTCCTAGACCTTTCATCGTAGCGCCATCTTTCCCCTGCTTGAAGTTGAACCTTCGCTCCAGGTTCAAGTCCCCTGCAGCGTCTGACTGGTCTAGTTCAAGGATTTTCCTGCATTTGTCTGCACTCAACTTCCCACCAACTCTCACGGGATTTCCTGTCCTTGGTGAAGAAAAGTGTCCCCACCAACACATGGGGACGACTATATGTTGGTGGTTAAATTTACATTGCCGCACTTCACTTTTTAAAAAAAATAATGTCTTCCTTTCTCTTAACAAAATGCTCTACTTTGTTTTTCTTTTAACATGACAAAATATGAAAATGTTTAATAGGTGTGAATATTTTTAGAAGCCTCTACAGTTCTAAAAAAATAAAATCACTTAATCTAAATTGAAATTGAAGTTTTTTGACTACAGTGGGATCAGAAAATTAGTTTGACTATTACAAGAGGAATGCTACAGTAAACATGCGATTAGATTATCAGTGTTTTGATTCTTGAAGCCTTGATTGAACAATCAACTTTCTTTTTTTTTTTTTCTTCTAATGAGGTAAATTTAAATTTGCAACTGAACCCTGAAGTGTTTCTCATTCAGGTGGCTAGAGAGCCTCAAAACTTTCTAGGTTTTTGCACAAAACTGTTCAAATATCCCTAAAAATCTGAATGAAAAGTACATTTTGTTTGTCCTTTTGAAGATCAGGGAATCTCCCACTCACTTTGTACTCTGTCAGAAACTTTAAATCACATTACTTTGCATTTTGATTGCATGGTGTTTGGAGATGATTTGTATTTCAACTTTTATTTCTGAGAAAATATTTTATAAAGTCCGATAGATGAAGATGCAGCGCGCCGCTTCCCTTCTCTTGTTTTCTTTAAGAAAATGCAGCTGGTCATTACACAATTTATGATCAGTCTTAAACGTCTGTGGCTCGGCTGAGTCGGCACTTCTTCTTTTGCGTCACTGTCTGTATAATTTAGTATCCACATCCTCTGTTACCTAAATGGATCACAGGCTTGTCAGTCTCCTCCGTCGGAGGAAGGGCTGCAGAGTTTTAATCATCCCCATCCTTGTCGTCATCCGTCAGTGAAGGGGGGGAAAAATCCAAGCGTCTGTGCCTGCTCCATGCGCAATATGTTGATCTCACTAAATGGAGCTACAACATCTAATTGAATTGATTTAGATTTTTCCATGTCTGTAATCAAATTATTCATGCTAGCTAAACGAATCAAGTAAAACCAAAAAGCTTTTTGGAGATGGGCTTTAGGTGTCGTTTCTTGCACTATTTTCATGCCTGTGATCCCACTTGTACTCAATCAAAACCCTCCTTCACCTTGCAAAAAGAGTTTACAGGGATGCAGCAGGGACGGCGTAGGAGAGCGAGAGACGATTATAATATTGTTAAAAGTATTTGCTCATTTGCCTTCACAAACACACAAATCGACAAGTTTATGTCAACGTAAAGTGCCTCAGGTGGCATAGTTTTAGCTTCGCCTGGTTTAAGCACTTTTTCCTGCCCAATTATTAATCGGTTAATCCAAAAAATAATCAATCGATCAGCCCTGTACTGTATTGATGAGATGAGCATCAGGGGTTGAGCTTTTCACATGTTGGAATCTTTTGCCAAAAATAATCAAGCGTTCATTCAACGATCACTGTTATTGCATTTTAGGTGATAAAATAATTATTTTCTTAAAGTAATGTAATTGTATTTGTAACATGGAATTTCAAAAGAATTGAATAAGAAAATTAATTGTCAGGATAATGGATTAATCAATAGCTGGAATAGTTTAGTTGCAGTCCTAGTTTTGTTTTGACCATTGCTCCAGAAGCACATCAGTGAGGTCAGACACTGATGTTGGGCCCGCTCTGTTTAGCCCTAAAGATGCTCCGTTTCGTTGTAGCCGGGCCAGTCGGGTTCTTCCAATGTGAACCTGTTTCACGGCTCATCTTGAAGCTAAATAATCTGCACCAGAAGTAACTCGACTTAATACAGTTCAACTCTCAACTACCAAGCCAAAACCTGCCGATTGAACTGCAATGCAGGCTTGACTGGTCACTCATCCTGTCAGAGAACCACTGAGCTCCAAAGCAACCTATCTTTTCCCCTAAATGTTTGAAGGAGCAATCTGTATTTTGATACAGCTGTTGCCATGGCAATGTTTGAATTGCATAATAATCAGGTTTGAGCGAATACTTTGCAGTTTAGTGAACGCATTTCAACAATTTAGCTTCCTGACTGCCGTGAGTGTATATTTATCAAAAGTATGAACATATTACATGAACAGACCAACCTGTTCCTGTATAATTTCCTCAGTATTTGGAGGATGGCCAAGTTATCCCACAAAATGGGGTTGATTGCTTAGAACATGATGATCTATGAAATATTCATCTGGCCGCAGAGGATGGGGGAGAAAACAGAGGAGCGTGATGGGAGAGTTTCATCTGCCATCTTTTCATCTTGAACTTTATGTTGGAATGTTGTCAGATCCAATGCATCTGATTCTGAATCCGTTGTCTTTTTTTATGAAGGAAAAATTGTGGCATTCCTTCTCTGTTTGCACTCGTCGCATCTTGAGATGTGGGATATGTTGAACTGACTGTTTGGGCCAGTGCAAGACTGAAACGGTATGATAACCGCGAGGAAAAGATCACGGCCTCATGCTGTCACAAGATAAAGTTAAATAATAAAACCGTGTAATGTAGTTGGTTTTATTTAAAACCCAAAAATAAGTTATTTCTACTATTGTTAGAAAGCAACAAATTATCACAGATCTACAAGCTTTTTTTTTTTTTTTTTTTGCAACCAACAATTATTTTAGTTGCAAATAATTAAAATTATTTTGCCAATTAATCTGTTCGTATAAGAAAATCGTTCTGCAGATTTAACCACTTGTTAAATGGTTAAACAATAAATGGTAAAACCATTTGTTTAAGGGTTAACAAATGGTTAACCACTAACCATTTAATGGTTCAACATTAATGGTTAATTAACCAACATCAGTATTGTCTTTTCATACAGTACTGGAAATAGATTAAAAGATGCAAATAAAAATAAGTAATATTTTATTGCCTAAAATATAATAATCATACTTCTTAGTGTACAGCTGTTGGTTATTTGTAGCAAAGGATGGATGTGTAGCTAAAGAAGGGCATGTGAAAAGCTCTTTTCTCTTTTTTCCCCTTTTTTCCCCTTTTTTTTTTTTTTAGTTTATCTGGTGTATATATGGACAGCAAAAGGTGCCTAATATAAATAATTTCAACCAGATGAAGCTAAAACTGGTACTGAGGATTTCTGTGTAGAACACATTTTTAGACGGAGGTTTTTTTTTTTCTTAAATTCAAAATGTGTTTTTTGTACAGTTTTGGCTTAATTACTGCTCTGAGCTTGTTTCAGCAAACGCCATATTTCAGAGTCTGTTTTCTCCATTTTTATGATTTGTTTACTAAATTAGTTGACGACTATTTCATCTCTAAAACAAATTAATTACAATGAAAATTGCTTTTTTTAATATTCGCCAACAGTATTGCTGTTCTCCTTGTATTGGCATCATGCAGACCTCCTCGCATCACAGCTCCAGGTGCCTGGAAATCTATTTAAAGCTCCTTTAAATATTTACAACTTCATTGCCAACATGTACCTCTCATTTAAAATGACCCATCAGTTCAGTTAACATCAGGTATTTGAGCACATGCTGCCACAAAAAATTTAAGAGGTCACCTTTGCTTTGTGCTCCTCTAATCTGCACAACTCTGGGACAAAGCCAGATTACGTAAATAATCCGGCAAAGGCAGAGTATTTATTTATTTTTTACAGTGAGGGACTTGGTCTCTAAAAAAGTGCTGGTTGTAGCCATGGCAACCAGACACCTATTAGTGAAATGTGTGCCAGTGCTTTTCCGTCTCCTCCAACTACTATCCTACCTCTGCGACTTCCCGAACTCCCCGACGGTTCTGTTTTTATTTAACTAAACGTGAGCAGAAGTTTTCCCTCCTCCGTTTCTCTCTCATGCGCCGTCATCAGATCAGTTCGAATCGTAAGTCAGTAAAAACACAGACGCCATTAATTCGCCTCGTCACGGCATCTTGTCTGCCGCCGCGCTGACTGCTGGCCGCTCTGCGTGTTATCATGACATGCAAAGTGGCGGTTATAACTGTAACGCATCGAGGCTCGCGCGCGACACGGCTGTCGTCTCCAGCTTTCCGAGCGCCGCTCAGGCAGAGGTTGGGGAGGGCGTTTTGGCTCACAGCAGTGACGAAGCAAAAAAACCCCGCCGGCCGCAGGACGAGCTGTGCTCCATCTTTTTGTGAAGTCAGAGCATCCCTGTTTCCCTTTAATCTACTGTAAACCATTTTATCTGCAGCCCTCTAGGGAGGAATAAACTAAAACAGAGCCGTGTGCTGCATGTGTTTGTTTAGGAGTGCAGAGTTTGAACAGCTGTGCTCTCTTTAGAAAGGTATGAGGATGCTGAAAATCTCCAGATTCTTGTAGTTTAGTTTCAGTGTAATGAATACTGCTACGGTCATGTGTCCTTTTAGTTTGCCATTCCTTTTTTTTCTGCAGTCTTTACTGTCAAATAGGGTTGGACGATGTGGACATAGTTTTATCACAATATTTTGTGGTACTATTGTGATAAGAGATGAACTATTTATTACTTCATTTGTAATGTAACTGGGTTGCAGTGACTGCATGACACAGCAGTAATGGTGCCACAAACACAAAAACTACTCTTGAAAAACATTCCCATATGTAATATGCTTATTTAGGACAGCGGTCACACAAAAAAGTGTGATTTGTACCACCAAACTGCATTTATCCAAGTTTATTGATACTCGTATTGAACCTGAAGTCGATTAAAATAATAAAACAATAACAATCATGACTGCACAGCTTTGTTTTTGTTGGGGGTTTTTATCCTTAAGCTGCAGTATAACTTATTAAAAAAACACATTTGTTAAAACTGTTACCATATTGTGACCGTAAAATATGAGACAAATAATCTGATACAAAGATAGAGTTCCTCCACCAAGTGCTGCTATTGCTGTCTGAAGAAATCCACCGGTCCAGGTGAAAAATAACCAATTCTTAGTGCTGTCAATCAACCTTGTGTATGGCAGAGAGACATTTTACCGTTGCAGGAGAAATGTTTATCTGCCATCATCTGTGGCCATTACAACTGGCTTTAGCATTCACGGCAGCTGCTACCGGGAAGAAGCAGTAGCTTAGCAGAGAGAGTGATGAGCAGTGATTACACAAACATGATTAACAGTGCTAAGCCCCGCCTCCTGGCTCCTATTCGTTATTTCTAGTCAGCACTGGGGAAAGGCAGAGGAGCTTGATTTATTTACTTATCACAGATCATCCGTCTCATACTGTTACAATTTCAACAAATACGTAAAAAAAAAAGTTTTAAAGTTGCATACTACAGCTTTAATTGAAAATGTTCTTGACTATAAATCAAAATTCTTATGTGAAATTTATCCCAATAAACGATACGATAAAAGCTCAGCCCTACTGATAAACTACCTTGTCTAGGTTTCATCTGGAGCAGCGTCTCGTTTCCGTCTGCTTGTGTCTTTAAAGTTCGCCGTGTTCCAGCGGGGCTCTCACCAGAATGCATGGTCAGGGTCGCTCCATATCGTAATTCAGCAGCAGGTGCCAAGTGCTGTAGTGTGGCTCAGCAGAAAGCAAACTAGAGCCAAGGGAGCTGGTGGCTTATTAACACTGGAGCGCTCACGTGTGAGGCTGTGTCGCTCTGATTGCTGGAAGAAACCACATGGATGTTCTTCTGAACTGATGAGCATCGATTTCCTTGGGGTGAGATTAGAGCAAACCTTTCTGGTAAAGCAAACCTGCGTCTAGGTGGCAGGAGCAGGTGAGATCTGAGTGTAATGGCCTGAATCTCTGAGGATGCTCCTGACTGATGGCCACTGTCACCATCCACCTGCTTCCAGGGGAAACATGAAATACTGATGAGGCGCAGAGGTCTGAACAGTTTCATTCACAAGTCACTTCTGCAGTTATGAGAAGCCAAACAAATTGGAAACATTCAGAACAATAGTTAGCTGAACTTCTGATTCTGACTTGTCATGAATAGGAGTTGAATTATTCACATGGCTGTTATTAATCGGGTCGGTCGGTCAGTCCTCTCTCACAGCAGAGAAAAAGGGGACAGTAGCTGATCTTCAGATCTTCGCAGAGGTAGATAAGATCGGTTTTACATTAAAGTATCAGCCGATCACTGATCTCCCATGAATGAGGAAATCGGGGTTGATTTATCAGAGCATGCTTGGTAAAAATGTTGATAAAAATCCTGTATAAACAGTTTTTTATCTTATCACAGTTGTGAATGGGGAAACTATTAGCTTCACTAATGTTTCTGCCCTCCAGGAATAAAAAGCTGCAGCATTTAACCAGACCAAAACTCCCAGCGTCTCCTTCACCTTGAATGCATCTTCTATAGTTTTATAGAGAACATAAGGCCAGTGTTTAGAGTCAATGGAGCCATCAGCAAAGTCAAAAAGCACTTAGCTTTGCAGTATGTTTCAGGAAGCGTAAACGTCTGTGTGACACAGCCTTGGCATTAACCTCCATAAGCTGCCATCAGCATGACCATTTAGTAAAATATATTGTGTAGATGTGGCAGAAAGAACAGCTTTGTTTAGTTACGTTTTTACTGTGTGTAGTGACGTATGGCTTTAATCTCTCCCACACCCACAGTAGGTCATCGGTTACAACATAAAAGGAGCAGAGGACGCTCCATCAAGAGTTGACACTCCTGCTTTCTGTTGACTCCCTACGTCTAGATCAGGTTTCCAGACACGTCTGCCCAGGGCTTACCTGTCAGAGGACAATGTCTTCATTAAAGTGTTTTCAGTCAAAGCCAGGATTTACCCTCGCCTCAATTGTGTGACGTTAAATAACTGCTTTCAAATACTTATCAAAATGAGAGAAAAAAACGTTTAATCTATGTTTTATTTTCTTGGTGTTTTTAACCAGCCCAGCAATTTCACCTACAGGAAAAACACTACATGCAGTAGAAAAGTCAAGTTGGCACATTTCAGCAACAAGTAACTAGTTATGATGCAAGCAATAAACTTTACATTTTGTCATCAAAATCGCCTGAAAGCCGCTTCTCCAATGAACACTCCCCACCAAGAAGCCAGAGTCGATTGGAGGATGATGGGTGTAGAGAAAACCTTTTAAAAGGTTGTGAAACACTTGAGACTGGGATGCTGGTTCACCTTCCAGTAGGATAACAAGCCTAAACATACATCAGAGGCTAGAGCAGGACGGTTTAAATCAAAGCATAGATATGTGTTAGGGTGGCCCAGTCAAAGTTTAGACCCAACTTTCACTGGGAATCTGAGCCAGGACTTAAATAGTTTTTTTTACAGACACACACACTAACCTATCTGAGTTTAAGCTGTTTTCCAAAAAGAATGGGGATAAATGAGTCTTTACATAATGCAAAGCTGGCACCGACGGACTCGGAGCACATTGACACGGGGTAAATGCTAATGCCCCACACACCTACGTTTCATTTAAAACAAATAAACAAAAAAAATCCTGTCTAATTCTCATTCCATTTCTCACTCAGCATTTCCTCCAGTGTATTATAAGCCTGGCGGGCCACCAGGCTATACTTATACCCCCACCAGGCTAAACACTGTTTATATATTTAAATATTTTTAAAATGTTTGCATGTTTTAAGACTATAGTTGGTGTTCAGGTATTAATCTTCACATTATTATCAAGTGATATTTTAATATTGTGAACATTTTTTAACTCAAACACGACGGGCCGCTGGATGAGTTTTCTGAGGTAAACCTTGCACACTTATGCTCTACTTCTTTTTATTCTTTTTCTTTTTTTTGCCACTCCACCCTGCATGTTTTAGACGTCCCCTGCTTCAGCACACCTGATTTCAATTGATTGCCGCTGAACAGACTTTTGTTGAACTGCAATCCTCTGAATCAAGTCATGTTAAAGCAGGGAACCATCCAAAGCATGCGAGGCATTGAGCCCCGAGGACTAGGGCTGGGGAAACACTGCTCTACTTTGTTTGTGTTGTATAAAATCTCTATTTAACAAGTTTGCTGCCACATGACAAAATGTGAAAAGCTTGTGAATACCTTGTGCGCATACCATAAATGTGAAGTGTTACGTCATGCAGGTTAAAAAAACATCCTCTGGCTATCCGGTTACAACTTGCATTGTCCGTACCTTTGGCGTATTGTGTGCTTTAATTAGCTGCTTTCGATGATGGTCATTATCAACGAGGCTGTTGTTTTGCAAGGTTTGACATCGTCAAGGACTTTCCTCTTTTTTTTTGGTGTCATGGGAGGCGGTATCTTTAAAATCAAAGGCACAAAGCAAGGACTGTCGTTCTGGTGGCATGAAGGAATTGCAAAGATGTGTTCCTGCCTGCATCGGCGAAGCAGTCGAAGTGGGTAAACTTGTTCACTGTATGCTCAAATGAACCTAATTACAGTGTAGAGATGAACTTCCTGGAAGCTGCTGAGGTGAAACAGTCTTATGTAACTCTTGTCAATTAAAAGAAAATAAAGGCCCAATGCAGGTGCTTCAGTGCAATCACTTTATTCTCTCCAAGGATTTAAAGTGTGACCTGATAAGCGTTCATTCAGCCCGAGTAGGGCACTAGTACCCTTGGCTGCAAAAGGACGGCGCTGACTGGTTTCTTTTGTTCTTCCCCTTTTCTCCTGTCTGCCTCCACTTGAAGAATTGCAGGCTAATTTTAGTAACCCATCCATTACGTTGGGCTTGAACCTCATAAGCCTGGATCGCTTTTTGGGTTCATCAGCTGCCAGGAGCGTTTCGGTCTTGCTTTTTTTTTAAGATGATTATGCTCATAAAGTGACAATTTCTTTATTCAGTCATACACACTCTACAACTAAATGCAGTAGAAATATAGAAAACATCAGCACTCAGCATTTTTATTTATAGGAAAAAGCATTTATTCAATCTGAGCTCTAAACGGCAGAAGGGAAGAAACCTTGCCTAAAAATTACCTTTGTGTCGGTAGGTAATTTCTCATCAGTTGCATGTGGGGCACCACAAGGTTCAATCCTGGGTCCCCACCTATTTAATATCTACATGCTCTCGTTAGCTCAGGTTATAACAATGAAGATTAGTTACCATGACGATGTGGTTATGAGTCACTGAACAGCTTGGCACCAAAACACATTAAAGATCTCTTGTGGTATCAGTCTTCCAGACCACTCGGGTCTTCTGGTTCTGCTCTGCTGTGCGTCTCCAGAACCAGAACCAAACATGGAGAAGCGGCATTCAGCTGATTCAAAAACCTGGAAAACCCACCTGTTCAGATTTGCTTTGAACCATAAAAACTTAAACATTGATCAACATCTTTGACATTTGGTGACTTTATGATGTTACTTTGCCTTTTTGCTGAAATGTGCAATACAAATAAACTTATTGAAAGTTTATTTTACATTTTTAGTCAGATTTTAACCTGCTGTGCAGTAGCTTGGAGCGTTTTCCGCCAGAGGTTAACGACTCAGGGAAGTGCCTCCTTAGTGGTTAGTCTTAATATTTGAACCTGCTGTCACTGTCATTTTTTGCCGTCACTGTGAATACTAGTATTACAACCATTGTTGTGCATTTACCAGGGTGAAGAGGGGCCTCCCAGTCTGGAGTACATCAAGGCCAAGGACTTGTTCCCCCAGAAGGACCTGGTGAAGGAGGATGAAAGCCTGCAGGTGAGCTGATTACTTTCCATAAAGTACATTGGCTGGAAAAGCTGTGTTGTCTGCCAACATGGTGCTTCAGCAGAGCAAAGGGCCTCACATTAAAAGATTACTACTCGAGACATTATCCCCATTAGTCTGTTTTGTGCTTGACACAAGAAAAAGTTAACAAGGCAACCTGGTTAATGAAAAAATAATTGCATTTCAATCCAGCTGATTTACTCCGATCAGGCGTCATGTACACATTCCATGTTTGTTCTATTAGTCTGACATCTGACTTTTATGTTTTTTTGTAAACATTCCTACAAATGTAAGAAATACTGCTTTTTACGCCGCTTTTTAAATTAACGAACTCTTTAAAATCTTTTCCTAGCAGCATGCTTACCCTACAACACTATAAGAACAGCAACACGCAGCACCAGCGTCTAGTGAAATGCTGCCTCCTCCTGCTGTAAGCCATGACATCACTGAGTGATGGCGCTACATCTGTTCTGCTGCTGTGTCGGACAGCCGTTTTCTAAAATAATCTGATCAGTTTATTTTTGGCTGGGCGGTGAATGCCTGCGCATCACACGCAGGATTATGAGTGAGCTGCCAGCCGTCATTCAGATGGGTAAAAATTGATCAGTTTTATCTTTTTTTCTCTCTCTATTAAACTTTTTTTTTTTTTAAACAAAGGTGTTTTAGCCCAGATTTGCTCTGAATAGGACTTAATACTTTTAATACAGATGCACAGATCAGACCTTTGTGGCTGATTTCTGACCTCCATTTTTTGTGGCCCTTTGACCCATTTATACTGAGTTTAGCTGACCCCAGTTTCTCTAAACGCATGATGTTACAATAAAGCATAGTAAGAGGATGCAACATGATTGGACTTGGACATTTTCAGCATCAATGCGTCATCAATCTGAAAACCTTTGAGTACAGAGGTTATTTGGTTTCTGATCATGCAGTAAGGAACAGCTCTGCTGATTCAGTTCGCCAGGTAATTTCTCTGAGCATTTTCAGCTTTGGGTCATCTGCTGTTTTTTGGGTTTAATGATATTCCTAACTATTCTGACTGAATAGTCTTAATAAATTTCTTGCATGTCATTTTTCGTCACATTTGGGTTCATTTAAAGTTCAGCTTTTATTATTGTCCAATTCCCCGTTTCATATTGTTCAACACTAAACTGTCACCTACACGATAAAACCACTTAAAGATGTTTTTAAAATGAACTACCGTGCTTTAATTCTATGTACACAAAAGCTTTTAATAAGTATTTCTCACAGAATACTATAAATGCAAAGTGTCGCTGTTCAAGGAAGATTAAACCATAAACCACTAAGGTTGAGTACACAGAAGCGCAGGAAGTTATGAAGATTTCAGCGAAGATTTTAGAGATTTATTTGCAGTTTTGGAGGAAGAAGTTAGATGGAGTGATGAAGAAGAGGGAGCCGGTTCTACTGAAGAAATGCAGCCATATGTTTTTAGCCATATTATTCAGGAAGCACCAACTCCGACATTTCTGGGTAAGAAGGGTTTGAAGGTGAAGGGTTGGAGCTGGACATCTGTCGCCTCCAAATTACTGAATAGTATCAACCAGATTTATGAATATAATAGTTATTCATCTCTAATTCAAATAATCCAGTTACTTTAAAGTAATTGGTTATTTCCAGTTGATGACCAGCAACAATAAACAGCTGAAATATGTCACCTTTCATCTTCGTTTCTGAGGCTTTTTAAGAAATACACCGTCATCCTTCTCCCCTAAAACAGCATCTGCAGAGGTTTAAAAAACAAGAACAAAAAAACAACGAAACAAAACGGGGCAGCTGCCAAAGACGAGACGAGAAGGATCGGTTATTCTGTTGGTGAAGATGAAGCTGAAAAACCACGATTGGTAATTTACCGTCTTCTCCCTGTGGAGTAGAGTTTGTGCTTTTAGGCTGTTTGGTTAATGGAGCCGAGCAAGGCGTTGATGGAGACCATGACAAAAGAGAGATGGACCCGCCCAGCCCTGGGTTACTCTCTGCTGCTTTTTTTTTTTTTTTAGTGGTTTTAAATGGAATGACATTTCCAGTGGATTGAGGGGGGAATATCGGCTTGTTTAGAGTTTTCATTTCTAAAGTGGCCGGCTTTGAAAGGCCTTCCAGTGAAAGCGAGTGAGATCGGCATCAGTCTGAGGAGGTAAAAGCTTTATAATTATTCTCGTTGATCTGCGTTCACACATGCAGTCACGTGTTTTATCTAACCTTTCGTGTCTCTCTTCTTTCCGTCATATGTTCTGCTACTGATTATTAGCAACATATTGGTTGATATGGTAGAAAACCATGCAACGTAATCGCAACAAATCCCCAGACAGCAGACACACCCGTGCAAAACTAAACTTGGGTAAAATAAGTAACATTTGTGCAAAGTGGAAGAAAAGATGCAAGTAAATGAATTTGGCTAAAATAATTTTAGTCAAAAACTGATTTTGGCCATTAATTTTAGGAAGGTGATATAATCCACCTTCCTAAAAATAAAGTGGATTAAAAGAAGAAATTCATTTTTAAAAAAGGGAGATGTGCTTTTGTCTCTCGATTGTCCTCACTCGCTTCCATCAGTTTTCCCCCTCAGACAAAATGACAGACCTCCCCTGCCCTACTTAATACTTTTCTGCCTTCCCACCTCTGAGTCTGCACATTTCGGCATGCGCTCGCAGCACCGTGTGCATGCCCTGACATGCAGGCTGCCCCAACCGGAAGTCACGACTCGCAAGTCGGCGCATTATTCATGGTTGTTTCTTTCTTCTCACCCTCTTCCTCTCCGCGGCTCTCCTGGTTTTTTCTCTTTCTTTCTCTCTCTCTCTCCCCTTTTTTTTTCTGTTCATGTCTCTGCTGCTTGAAAGGCTTCGTAGAGGAAACGTGACACAGTATCCAATGCTGCGCTCGCCAGCTGCCAGTGACTCATGCGCCCGCTTTTGGAGCGCGGCTCATTTAATGCGGCTCCCAGTCTGTACAGCATGTTAACTATGGCAATCTGGGCAGGACGTGTTGGGTGTCTCCCCACACCAGAGAAACAATCGGATTCAGAGGGTGCAGAATTGCATTTCAGTCGCATGCTGAAAAGATGCAAGTAAATGAATTTGCGTCAATGCTGCAACAATGCTTGTGTGCCGTGCTTTTCATTTTATCGATACCGTAGATCGATGAAATGATCTGCAGTATCATTTTACTGTAGATCCCAACACTTTGAATATGCGAGTCTGCAGATTGTCTCTATTTTATATCAGCAGGTTTTGAGTAAACAGTCTGGAAAAGTATAAAACTATTTTTAAATTTATTAAATTCCAGAATTTATTCTGGTCTCGCGACAAATGGCACGTAGCAGCATGTTGAAGAACCTCTGATTAGTTATTGTTGAAGATTTTTCTTGTTTTTGCTTGAGGCGATGCATTTTTGCACAATTATTCCCTCTGAAATTTTACTCAAAGATTTTTTTATTTTTTACTTTCAGACAGCTGTTGTGATGTGTAACCATGGCAACAAGGTATTGGCAGATGATTAGCATTCCAAAAGCTCAAATAGTACCTGAACTTTGACCCCAAATCCCAGAGGAATTGAAAAGGAGGCTTTGTGGATGCAGAGCAGGAACAAAGAGTAGAGAGAGAAGGAGGAAGTTCAAACTATCTTTTACCAAAAATGATGGGCAAAGATTATATTCTCATCTCAAATGTCTCGATAGAAAACGATAGGGACGCATCAAAAGCAAATGAGGTGGCTTAGCAGTGCTTACCAACACCTGATGTCATCCAGGACATGTGAAATATCTTCTGTGCATCTTGGCATGTCATGACAGCCATAATGTTGTCATACAGCAACAGTCTTCAGTCAGAGGCCTCTTCACGGCCGTTACGAGACTGACTGCTACTGGAGAGCCTTTCCAACCCACTGCATCAAAATCCACAAAGACTCTTTGAAGATGCTTTGATAATATGAATTACTTAATTTCCCTTTGGGATAAAGTGTTTTTGCTGGATCCATCTTTTGTTGCTTCTAGTTTTTCAAAGCTTAATCTCTCTAGAAATATCTGTTGTAAATCCATAGTGGAATTTTGTTTTCATCTATTTCAAATTTGCTGCAGAAGTGTTGGGAAATTTGAAAATGTGAGTCTGGACGGATTTGTAAAAAAATAAAAATATGGGGGAAACCTGACACCGGCTCTGCTTGTGTGCAGGAACATTTTCATCTTCAGTCACTTCAAAGCTAGTCCAGTACAGGTATTATTTCTATATTTTTAAAAAAGTGTTTGAAATGCTAATGAATTGCTAATATTTCCCGGTCCTGCGTTGCGTTTGGGGGGTAGAAGGGGTAGAGGGGGAGTTGCTGCTGCCTATATTTGGCTCTGATGTTCTGCTGTAGAGCACTATGTGCTCCATTTCCCAGGTTAAGCTGGACTCCATTTCTCTGTCTGGACCGACTGATGGGTGCAGGATCTGTTCAGACCTGAAGCAGGTGCACAGCAGACGTCAGGGGGTTCTCTAACACACAACTTTAACAAACTAAATAAAACACCATCCAGTATGTTTAACAATTTATTTGAAATTATTTGGAGTTTTTTCATATCTCATATCCATTTTTTCCCCTTTTTATGATTTTGCTTGCCATACTTAAGAGCCTTAAGCAAAATTGCTTGTTTGTAGTTTTGCTTAATTCCTGTAAAGTGTCTCTGAGTGTTTCAGAAAAGCACTATAAAAGTAAAATCCATTATAATTAATAGTAGTAGTCATACTAATTCAGTACAGTTTTGCTCTGCCTGACTTCTCTCATAATCCCCCCATCTGCCTCGCTGCATGCAGTCTTTTTTATCGTGCTCCGGTCACTCCAGCTCTGTGTGACTCAGCAATACATGCTAATGCAGAATGAGGTAATGTTGTCTCCAAGCAACGCCATTGTCCTCACCAGTGGAGACTAAACAAGATCTACGTTGCCATTCATGGACCCCAATGACGGCAAAAGTTGTTTAAAGGAGACTGAACCCAAGCGATACCAGCCTCCGCGAGCTTTCCAGCGATTTCTAATCCTCCAGTAACATTCAGCGCTGAGCTAACAATTGTTTGAAAGGGGAGGTGAGAAGCCGACCCGTGTGAAGGTAATTGAAAGCTTCAGATTATCCCATTACTTCGAAGTTGGCAGATGTAACTGTGTGTCACATTCACCGGCTCGGCTTTTAGAGACAATTCCCTGGCTAAAAGTAAGAAGGCAAAAAAAAAAAAGTTCTATTGACCTCTTCTAGAAACCAATTACCTTAATGTAGTGTCGTACTGCAGCCAAAACCAGGCCTTGGCTGAGACTGTAATAAAATGAGTAGAAGTAAGAATGTTAATTGAAGGCCTGGGATCCAGTCCGGCAGCCCTGCCTCTTGTTTGTCGACCCATTCAGGCTCGGCTACAGGCCCTTCACGCTCACAAAGGTTCCTCTGTAAGACCACAGGCTGGTCTAATGGGACACCTTAGTCGACTTTATTGTCTTTGGTTTGATTAGTGGAGGTTTTGCTTTACAGAAACTCAAAGCCATGCCGAAGTATTCAGTGAAATGGGAGTAGTAGACATACTACATGTTTTCCAAAAAGTTATGTGCCAAAAAGAAAAAGTCATGCCACAGAAAGTTTAATTCTGGTTTCCAAGCCAGAGAATTTTCTTCCACCTGGTTGCTGGTCTATCTCAAATAAACACATTTTTCATTTCAAGCTCCTGCTACTGATAATAATTTGATGCCGACATGTTGAAGGATTAAGTATTTCCTTATTTATGAAACCGTTACTAAAATGTAACTTCACAAGATACTCAACATTCTTTGTTTTAGTTTCCTGTTTTTCGTGTTGAAGAGTTCATAAAATCCTTATTCCTGTAATTAAAATAAATAAAGGCAGCCTGACCCTAATATTTCACCATAGAGTCGACCTGAATTCAAAGTCCAAATGAGCAGAAGCTGTAAAACACGCTTGTCAAACAAGAACAACTGGGTGCACTGACATCACTCTGGTCTACGGAAACCCAAGGAGTGAATTGGAAAATTAAACCGTCAAAACTTTGATATGTTAGCAGATGTAGCAAAGAGTGTTTGGCGAACATGTGCAGCGATGAGGCTTTTAACCCGCTCCTACATCCCTTTGTGTTCACTCAGGTACCATTCCCAGTTCTTCAGGGGGAAGGAGTGGAATATCTCGGCCGTGCCGACGAAGCCATCATCGCCATTTCCAACTACAGACTCCACATCAAGTTCAAGGACTCCGTCATCAACGTGAGTTCTCGTCTCGGAGGAGGAGCTTGCGCATTTGTTTGCTTCTGTACAAACAACCTGAGCGTCTGCAGTGCCACGCCACTGCGGAGGCCAATGGCAGCGGGGAGGAGGGTTCAGTTTGGACGCACGCAGGCGTTTCACCCCACAGCCGAGCTGACGAGGTGAATGAAGCGGAGGAGTTTACACGGAGGAGTTGCTGTAAACCAGGGGTTTCGGCGTAGTTTGTTGTAGCGACGTCGTACCACAGGAGTTGCAGGCTCCCCTTTGATCTACCGGCGAAGAGGGTGTAACGTGACATCCAAGTGCCACAGCCCGGCCCCTGCTGGCGCTGCCGTCCACTCCTGTTGACGTCAAGCCCTTGCTCAAACACAAGTGAGCGTATTGTTTGTCCTCCCTGGCAGTCAGATTTCTCCTCCTTCCCAAATCGTGGTCAAGTTTTCCACAAGGGTTCTGGAAGCAGAGGAGAGTGGAGTGCAGAGGCCCCGACCACCTGGGCTTTAAATATTCTCCTTCAGAACGAGAATAAGTCACCGTCTAACCGTGCCCGCACAACTGATTACCCAACCACTCAGACTCCTGCCTTGACCCCCAGCTGCACAGATGAACTCTGTCTGAAAGCCAGCAAGCCACAACCTCTCACCCACATGTCCTTTCACAACCTCACCCCATCCTCCCAAACCGTTTCTGCCCTTTGCTCCCCCTCTTTGTTTGTCTTTCTTTCTCACCATGATCCATGTTTGATTTGGACATGTGCCGCTAGTAGCATGTCCACTCGGTTAGCTTTCATCTTGCACTCTTTTGTTGTTTTTTCTTTCCTTTTTAACTCTTCATTTCCGTGTTGTCTTCTAAGCTTTTTGGGGTTTAATTTTTTTATTTTTTCCCCATTTCCTCCTGTCTTGTGTGTCTCCTCTCCCTCCCTTCCTCTCTCTCTCTCTGTGTGTGTGTGTGTGTGCGCTCCATGGTGGCTCTGTGTTTTAGACCTACCCTGGTGTGGACAATGAGATCTCTGTGAGTACAATACGATAAAACACATCCGTCTGTCACAGATTAGACAGCTCTGTCACTCTGTGTGGTTATGAAGCACTAAACACAAAGTGTCTCCTACATCCAGCTGAGCGCTGGTGATCAACTTTTAATTTTCTGCCAGATTGTGATTCAGGAATAATCTTGAAGTTTATTTATTTTTTAATTGCTGGTATTCTGGCTATAAATTATGCTCAGTTTTAAGTATTTTCCCAGTTCTGATGTTTTATTAATTGATTTTTTTTAAGAAGTTTTGACACTTCAGAGTCGGACATGAGGGGGAAAAAAGCTGTTGGTAAAAATAAGCAATGAATCAGTTAATAACATGATAAATTAAAACGAGCTCCATAATTTCCATTCTGATTATTTAATATTTTTTGAAGGATGGTTTTATTTATAGAGACTTCATAGTCAGTTTTATTTATGGTTTTGATTGTAAGTGACTTTTATTTCCATTTTATCTACGGTTGGTTGTTTTTTTTTTAATGTGTCAAAATTTTTCCAATTAATGCAGCTGTTGGGTGTCCCTTACCAAATTAAAGTGTATCGGTCTGTTATTTATTTTTTGTTATCATTTATCACAATAATTGCTTGGACAATTTATTACCTAGTAAAATTTGTCACCATGGCAGGTCTAGATGTTGTTGGGGACATTTGTGATGATTTTTGTGCAGAAGTTTTCTTTGCTTTGTGGGCTGATATCATGTGCTCTCTGTCGCCCCCTACAGGTGCCGCTCAGGCTGGTAGAAAGTGTGGAAAGCAGAGATATGTTCCAGCTGCACATCATCTGCAAAGACTCCAAAGTTGTCAGGTAGGAAGGAGACGATGGTCGCTTCATATTAGACGGCCTCTAATGTGTTAGCGGTGGAAGTTTAAACATTGTGCAAAAGTTATTCTGTTGTTCTTCTTTTAGATTAAATCCAACAATGTACTCCTGTCTCGTTTTAGCTCCATGTGAGAAACCCGACTGACTTCTCCCATTAGTTTTTCTCTGTTTAATCGTTCCCTCTGCTGCTGGAAGGATGTGTGACGGAGCACTTGAGTTTAATCCAATTCATTACGTTTCTGTTAAATCGATGCTTCCCCATCAGTTGTTATTTGACCTGAGACTAAAGATAGACGGCTAAATCTGGCTAACAAGTGAAGGTGGAAACAGGGCATTTGCTGAAAGAACATCATATTTTGAGCGGTAATTAAGTCAAAACTGTACAAATTTTGCATTTAAGATTAAATTTTTTTAAAAATTTGTAAATGTGTTGTACCCAAAACTTAAGTGGCATAGTTTTAGCTTCACCCAGTACAACTTTTATGGACAAAACAATCTATTAATCACTTTTGTTATCCAATTATTAATTGGTTAAACGAGAAAACAGTCAATGTTGTATTGATAAGTGAAGCAGAAAGGGCCGAACTTTTCACAGACTGATGTTGGGAGTGTTTCTCATCCTTTGCTACAAATGATCAAGTGTGAACTGAAGTAACGCTATGTTGTTGCATTTTAGGCAGTAAAATGTTTATTTTCTTTAAAAATTGAATTTTAATATTGTGTAAAAAAAAAAAAACTTGAATGAAAAATCAGAGTAATTGCTAACTGAATAAATCATTAATCTTGCAACCTTTTCTTTACGCTCTTCTTCTAGTTCCTAATGCTCACTGTTGCGCAACAATATTGAAAACAAAAATGTTCTCTCTCAACTTAAACCGGGGATTCTCCACAGATGCCACTTTGCGACATTCAAGCAGTGCCAAGAGTGGGCGAAGCGCCTGAACCGGGTCATAGCCCACCCGTCCCGGCTGGAGGACCTGTTCGCCCTGGCCTACCACGCCTGGTGCCTCGGCGCCAGCGCAGACGATGAAGACCAGCACGTTCACCTCTGCCGCCCAGGTCGGCTCCGCCAACCCAACGACATCGAGTTTAAAGAAAATGTTGCCAGTTTGGGACTGTTTAGTGTTTACCTGTGCTGTGTGTGTGTGTGTGTGTGTAGGAGACCATGTGCGTCACAGGATGGAAATGGAGGTCAGGCGGATGGGCTTTGACACGCAGAACGTCTGGAGAGTTTCTGACATCAACTGCAACTACAAGTACGTCCGTGTGGTTGTGAGCAGCCGTGATGCTGCTGCAGCAATAAATGTTGTGTAGATGAAATGTGGAGAGGAGGATGACGCTGTAAAAACAGTCCAAGAAAACCTTCCTGCTTCCTGAAAAAGGTCAATCAGTTCATCCACTGAACTGAACAAATTTCATCATTAATTCACAAACACAAACTCTTGCAACACGTACTATACACGAGAAAAAGTATTAAAAAACTCTTGTATGAAACTGCTCTCTCTTCAATAATTACAAATAAAATTTATATTTACATATATATTAACAATGTAAAACGTAAACAATATATAATTGTCCTCATTACTAATGTACAAGACTTAACAAATGAACAATATGTCAGGAGAGTTGATGGTTCTAAACCATTTTTACTTTATTTAGAAGTCCATGACTTAGTTTCTGGTTTACATATTTTATGAGATTTCCAGTTAAATTTATGATCCACTAGAAATTTAACTTGATCTACTCGTTCCGCCAAGTTTTAATCCATGGATATTAAGATGGAATCGTCCATTTTTCTGTTAACAGAAATCACATATTTAGTTTTGGTCCAGTTAAATCATTCCCAGAATAAAATATGTTTTATTATCTACGAATAAGATCAATTATAGCATATTCAGAAATGTTAATGTACAAAAGGCTGACAACTGGTTTCAAACTGGGAAATAAGAAGAATAAGGCTCTAGTTTCTTCATACGAGGTCGATGATTATCGTGCCCCTCTAGTTCCCAGCGTGACCAAACTCTGGTTTTATTTAAATTTTTCTCCAAATCCTTTTGGTTAAACTGCGGTTTGGAAAGTGACGCTTAGAAATAATCCTGTATGAAAGGTCAGTCTGCTCACAGAGCATCCTGTTGAGGGAGACGGACACGCAGGACAATGGGCTAATTAAACAAGCTGCAGCCTGCTGAGTCCCGTGACTCAGCACTCCATTTCACTTTCATCCCTACTAATATCCACACAGCCTGTCTGTCCCTCAGCAGGTGGAGAGGAACTGGAGAAAGAATCACGAGAGAGGAGAGGCGACCGGAGACAGATGGCGTTAGGCTGAGAGGCATTAATGCCGCGTTAGAGACTGCGAAGCCCTGACCCGCTGCTTCCCCTGCAGGTTGTGCTCCAGCTACCCGCAGAAGCTCCTGGTTCCCATCTGGATCACCGACAAAGAGCTGGAGAGTGTGGCTTCCTTCAGGTCCTGGAAGAGGATCCCCGTGGTGGTGTACAGGTAAGCCGACCGGCGCGGCCTCGGACGTCTGCGGCTCGTACGTGGCAGCGCGCGTTTGACCCTGCCGCTTCGTGTTCAAGGCACCAGAAGAACGGGGCGGTGATCGCTCGCTGCAGCCAGCCTGAGATCAGCTGGTGGGGCTGGAGGAACACGGACGACGAGTACCTGGTGACGTCCATCGCTAAGGCCTGTCACATGGACACGGGAGCCAAGGGGACGGCGACGGTCCGGCAGAGAGGGGAGGCTCCCGACTCGTGCGACAGTGATTTTGGTAAACCTGCTGTGTGTGGATCCGTAGATGTCGTCATGTTGCAGCTGGTTTGAAATTGGAGGGACTTGATACAGTTTTGTATAATTTAAAGTATTGGATTTCAATCATTACTTTTCTCCAAAGTACATTAGAGTTAAATTATTCATCAAGTAGCTCAATGAAAACAGATCCTTTCTTTCGTAACTCTTCTTCTTCTTCTCTTTAAATGTTTCTAAAATTAATTATCTTACAAAATAGATGCATTTTATGCAAAACAAAGACATAAGCATGAAGTGGCAGAAAAGATGGATAAAATCTGAAAAGCGTGACACACATATTGTATTGTGGTCCATTTAGTTTAATGCCTCCAAATCCAGTTCTGCTTATTGCATTAATATTTAGACCTTGGATCAATACTTTGATGAGTTACCTTTTGGTGCAATGATGGATAAAAAAGCTTGAATGGTGAATTCAGTCATGCGTCGTGTTGGTAGGCTCCACTTTAACCTGCCTGTGTCGCTCTCTCTCCAATTAAATCCAATTTGTAGTTTTGTTTTTACGAGCTTCAATTTAAAACCAAAACTTGCAGCGCTGTGTTCATATATTCAGTTTCTATGACAATTGGAAACGAATTATCAGCAGAATTTGCAAAGGAAACAATTCTTTGAATCTTTCAGGCTTAATTTGGTGTCGCCAGCTTTACTTGGAGCAAACTCACCTGGAGTCCCATAATAATTACTTTTCTCCAGCACAAGTAGCTTTTGGAGGCATGCCTCTTGTGATTGGCATCAGGAGGAATTGTTGATTTATTTATTGTTTCCACTGAGGGTTACAAACAGACTTTGCTTCTCTTCACGACGTCCACAGCGTCTCTCTGTTTCCCTGCTTCTCGTCTCCCCCTTCGTCCCGCCGCCAGGCTTCACTCAGCTCTGTCGTCCTTCCCGTTTCCCCTCAGACTCGTCGCTGACGGGCGGCTCTGGCTGCGACGACAGCACGGTTCCCCAGAAGCTGCTGATTCTGGACGCCCGCTCCTACACCGCCGCTGTGGCCAACCGAGCCAAAGGTGGCGGCTGTGAATGCGAAGGTTGGTCTGATAAGCAGGATTTCCTTCTTAAAACTCTGCCTGTGATACTACTGCAATGCATGGTAGAGTTCAGCCTTTTGAGGCCCTTGAACATTTTCTTAAATGTTTAAAGCTTTGAAAATTAATTAATAACATCACTAGAGTGATTAATGTGATTTAATTTTTTTTTCCATCAACTGACAGCACCAATACATACAGATGTTGTCTATATCTTCCAGTAAAGCTTTGACGTAAATGTGCTGTTATTTTTAGAGTACTACCCAAACTGTGAAGTCATGTTTATGGGAATGGCCAACATCCACGCCATCCGCAACAGCTTCCAGGCTCTGCGGGCCGTCTGCAGTCAGATCCCAGATCCGGGAAAGTAAGTCGATCCGTTTGACCTTTCTCCATCTCGGCAGCTCTGCCCTCGTTTGCGCCTCCCTCTCCTGTTTTGATGCCAACGGTAAAGCGACACCGCTCCGACATGAGAGCGAAGCCACACAGCAGTTCCTGTTCCCGCTGGGCTAACCCGCCGTCCGTCTGCACACATCGCTCCGTACCCGTTTAAATTTTTATTTGTTTGGTTTTCTGATAATTCAGCTGCTGAAACATCGTATTGTAAAGCTTGTTTTTTTTTTTTTTTCTTCATGAGTTTTTAGCTCAGAGTCTCTGTGGTTAATTATGATGATCTAAAAATTCACTCCAAGTGAACGCAGAGTAACTTAATCCGATGTATCCGTATAGATACTCCAGAGGCCTTTACTACGTGATTAGCGAGGTTTTTATTGTCACAGCTCAGGTTTACGACTGGCATCGCCATGGAAACCTACCATAAAACCAACGGTTATTTCCACTTATTCTTATTGACCCTAAAACAATCAAACGCGTAAATATGCCACCTTGTTTGTTTATTATTTTGTAAAAGACCTCATGTGTCTGGAGTGTTTCTTTGTTTTTGCAGTGTATTTTTTTTACAAATGACTCATTTGACCAAACTGAGCTAAAGCAAAGAAAAGTGGCTAAAATTTATTGCTGGGTGTGGAAAGTTGGAGATGAGCTAGAAGACGTACAGTTTTAATAGTGAAAGTGAAACAAAGCATCATCTCAGGGGAGTTCCACATCAGACAAAATACAAATTTTAAACCTACTTTTATTGAGGCTATTACATAAAATCTGATTTAAGAAAAAAAAAATAAACACTTCCTGGTGGCTTTGATAGATTTGAGGAAAAAAAATCTTCTTTTTATAACAGTAGAAAAGAAATGTTTATATTCTTTGTCCAGTTCCACTCATTAAGTGGTTTCCTGCTTTGACTTGCTGATGCGTTACACATATTGCTCTGA
This sequence comes from Poecilia latipinna, assembly GCF_001443285.1. Lineage (NCBI taxonomy): Eukaryota > Metazoa > Chordata > Actinopteri > Cyprinodontiformes > Poeciliidae > Poecilia > Poecilia latipinna. Next base: position 385,265 of record NW_015112836.1, read on the forward strand.
ATATATATATATAATTTTTTTTTTTTACTTGGGGTTGCAATTTCTTTTTGTGTGTCCATTACACTGCAAAAACACAAACTCTTAGCAAGTGGTCTGGCCTGTTTCTGGTTGTACACTTGAAATAACAAACTTGCAAGTAACTTTTCAGCAAGATATGGGAGGTTATTTAAAGTCAATAATTTCTTAACATTGATGAAAAGGTATTGGTCAAAGCAATGGATTATTTTACAAGACATTTCCCATGTTATAAAAGAAACAATCTGCCATTGAAACTTGTATTTGTTTTTATCGCTCTATTGACTAAAAACAAGCAGAAAACTACTTGCCTTATTTCAGGCGTACTAAGATATTTACACTATAAACTAGACCAAAAAACTTAAATTTTGTTAAATTAATAGACATAACTGGTAATCACACGTCAAAGATAAGAAAAACAAGATTGACTGTCTAAGTGGAGTTGTGACGCCACTCGGTGAGCTCTTCATGGTTAAAAAAAACACTTTAGGCTGAAGCTGCCTCCTGCTACAGGCTCATTATCTCACCACTTAGTGTGGATTTCAGCCGGTCAGTCTAATCGGCCACTTGTCGTGGTTTCAGCTGGCTGTCGGCTCTTGAGAGCACCCGATGGCTGCAGCACCTGTCGGTCATGCTGAAGGCCGCCACTCTGGTGTGCGGCGCGGTGGAACGGGAAGGTCGGCCCGTCCTGGTGCACTGCTCAGACGGCTGGGACCGAACGCCCCAGATAGTAGCCCTGGCCAAAGTTCTTCTAGACCCCTACTACAGGACGTTAGAGGCGAGAGATTACTTGATTTTCTTTTTTTATGCATCAGTAAATATTTTACTGTTGTTTTTTTTTATAGGTTCTCACTGTTAAATACTTTTTTTTTCCCCCTGCAGGGTTTCCAGGTGCTCGTGGAGACGGACTGGCTGGACTACGGCCATAAATTCGGGGACCGGTGCGGCCACCAGGAGAACGCGGACGATGTGAGCGAGCAGTGTCCCGTCTTCCTGCAGTGGCTGGACTGCGTCCACCAGCTGCTCAAACAGTTCCCCTGCCTGTTCGAGTTCAACGAGGCCTTCCTGGTGGGTGGTCGCCCAGCTCTCTCCGCTCTTTCACCATGAAATCGAGAAATTGAGATTGTGTTGATGGAATTTAGTGAAAATATTATAGATGAATGAAGATATTTCATGAGCCAGATCTTTATATTGACAGTCAAATACTCCAAGTTATTTAAGTAAATAGTTGAACTCCAGCTAGCGATGATTTTAGTTATCGATTATTCTGACAATCGATTAATCGTATAAAAAAAAACAGGTTAAGCTAAAACTATCCCACTTGATGAGTTCTGGGTAAAACATATTTACAGATGAGTTTCAGCCGATGGCATTCAAATGCCTGGAAGAGCAATAGAATAAACCCAGGAGTCTCTTCAGGTCAGCGTGTCACTACAACACAAAATCAAATGTAATCATTAAACTCCTGGAATATTTCAGTGACGTAGGCGAGTCATGGGAAGATTAACTGTGCAGAAAAAAAACCTGTCTTCCTGCTTCATAAACTTAGTGCAAGTCACGTAGCGCCAACAGGAAGCTGGATGATGTTCGCCACTGGCTCACTTCTGTTGCCAACCGATGCATTGAGCATCGGTTGGCAACCGATGCTGAATGCATCGGTTGCCAACCGATACATTGAGTTTTTGGCACCACAGTTTTTGGCACCACAAAAACTGTATAAAATATGCCATTTTATTTTGAACATTTCTATCGTGATGCAGGTTTTAAATTTCACACATAACTGCCTTAAAAAGGTCTTGAAGTGAGAAATGTGTGTTGGTGAAACCTGCAGAAATCCTGTTTTAGGTTCGAACGTTTTTACGCTACTTGGCCGTCACTTGGCGCCAAGAGAGGCAAAATGTCCTGAACAGGCCCAACGTGACTCATCCTCCTCCTTCGTGCAGGTCAAGTTGGTGCAGCACACCTACTCTTGTCTTTACGGCACATTTCTGTGCAACAACGCTCGAGAGCGAGAAGCAAAGAACATCTACAAGCGCACCTGCTCTGTGTGGTCGCTGCTCCGCGCCGGAAACAAGAACTTCCAGAATTTCCTCTACGTTCCCGGCCACGATGTGGTAACACCAGATTTTATACTATATAATTATTGTATTTCTAAAACCTTCTGATTATCTGAAGTGTTTTTGCGGGTTTGCTTTAGTCGTCGCTGTCTGACTTCCTGTTACTTAATGAAGGATCAGAAGAGCAACTCTCACTTTTTGTCTCTGGGAGACGAATTACAAAATAATCCGCAATCTTGACTTGCTGTTGAGCTGCTGCGTTTGTCCCTGCGTCTTGTCTGCCAGGTGCTGCAGCCAGTCTGCCACACGCGGGCCTTGCAGCTGTGGACAGCTGTTTACCTGCCCACTTCGTCCCCCTGCACAGCTGTGGACGAGTCAGTGGAACTCTACCTCCCCCCATGTGCCGCTGGAGACGAGCTCACCTCCCGCTCACTGGACAGGTACGTTCACTGTTTGTCTCTTTTCCAAAAGTATTCATGCCTCTCTAAGGTTTTCCAGTTTTGTCACATTATGACCGCAGGCCTCAGTATATTTTATTGGGTTTTTAATGCGGTAATAAACCAGAACTAAGTAGTGCTGGAATTTGCAGTGAAGCATGTAAAACGTTTGCCATGCATGTGAATTCAGCCTCCCTGAGTTTCACTGCAGCCGAACACTGAACACTGGAAGTTATTTTAAATATCCAAAATAAAACGCGACAACCAAAACTAATAAATAAAATGGTTAACGACAAAAAAAAAAAATTGCCCTTCAAAAAATATTAATCATCAGAATGGAAATTATTATTATTCTTAATGGCTCAGAGTTATTGATCTGCATAATTGAAGAGGTTAGCTTATATATTATACATTGTTAAAATCGGAGGATCTTTTTTTGTGTGTTTTTTCAGTTGCATTGGTGTGAATTTTCAAAACATTAAATTTTATTTACATTTTTTTGTCCTTACAATGTAGAATAATATCACAAGACATTAATAACAGAAATAAATGGCATCACAATTGAAGCTTGTCATTTTTAGTTCATTTGTGTTGATTTTTAAAACAAATTTACCTTGAAAAGTTCTTGAATTTCACTGTGGGAAAACAAACCCTGATCTTTGTTTTTTTGTGATAAAATCATAAAAAGAAAACTATTGAAGTTTGGAGGTGAAAGAAGTTTAATATGGGAAATGAAAACAGAGTTATACTGCCCTCTAGTGTTCCAAATGAGAAAACGTGGGAGAAATAATTTGCCTTTCCTGTCCAGACTTCCTAAGACTCGCTCCATGGACAATCTGCTGTCCGCTCTGGAGAACGGTCTTCCTCTGACCCGGACATCCAGTGACCCGAACCTGAACAAGCACTGCCAGGAGGGCCGCCCGGCCCCGGAGCCCTCTGCCGGGGCAGACGACCCGTCTGCAGGCCGCTCTGAGGACAACCCAACCGAGGAGGCGCCGCTGCCGGCAGCCGGTCCGGGTGTGGTCGAGAACCACAAGAGCGGATCGGGGGCGGAGGAAGAACCCTGTCTGACCACGCAGCCCCTGCCGTCTCCGCCGCTCCCCCCTGTCTGGGAGGACAGGGGGGAGTCCCCTACCGACTCACAGGCTGCCTTCGTCACTCCGGTCCTCCACCAGGCGTCGCCTCAGACCCCCAGCCCGCTGCTGCCGCCGTCTCCTCCACTGGAGGCGGAGAGTCCAGGCGGGTCTCCAGAACCCGCCTCCCCGTCCCACAAGCCAGAGCCCTGCTTACCTCTGCCCTGCAAAAACACCCAGCCTGCGGCCAACGACTCCACCCTACTAACAAACGACGACGGCGAGGCTGACGGGCTCCCGCCACCCGGCACCCTGCTGGCGGCGAGGCAGCAGACGGCCAGCATGGACGACTCCACGGAGACGCTCACGGACGAGGGCGAGCCGCCGCCCGCCTCGTTCCCTCTGCTCCACCAGAGCCGCTCCAGTGACGACGAGTCGCCGCAGAAAGACAAGGACAGGTCAAGGACGGAACCGGCGAAGGGAAGAGGGAGGACGCCGACGGATTCAGCTGCTCACACCGACTCCGTCCTCCGACCTCTGACCTCTCAGCTGTCCGACCTGCCTCTGCTGAGCTCCCCGTGGGACAGCGTCCCAGGTCTGGGCCAGTCCAGCTTCAGGCACCCCGGCGGCTACCAGAGCCGCCGGCTGCCGGGTAAGCTGCTGCGCTCGCAGGGCTTCGCCGCCGCCAGCGGCTCGCAGTGCTGCCGCAGGGAGGCGCTCTGCTGCTCCAGCGCCGCCCGCAGCCTCAGCTACTCCTTGGCGGCCCACCAGCTGCTGCCGGCGTCGTACTCCTCCCCGTCGGCCTCCAGCTCGCCGCCTCCGCCCCACGCCCCGGCATACCTGGATGACGACGGGCTGCCGGTCCCGCTGGACGCGGTGCAGCAGCGGCTGCGGCAGATCGAGGCCGGATACAAGCAGGAGGTGGAGGTGCTGCGGCAGCAGGTGAGGCAGCTGCAGATGAGGCTGGAGAGCAAACAGTTCAGCACCCCGCCCTCCGAGCCAGACGTCGACTACGAGGACGACATCGTGAGTTTCTTCTTCTTCATTCTTCTTTTTGCAGATTTCATAAATATTTCCTCAGTTTTTCTAGTCAAGTTTCTTTGCAGAGCAACGAGGGATTTCAAAGGGCTTTACATCACAAAAACATTGTTCAGCCACCAATTATGAAACAATCGATAAACATTACATTTTGTCAGATGTTTTCTAAGTGTCTAGTGTTACTGTGTGTCCTCTAAAATGTCTGCCGTTTTCCAGACGTGTCTGCGGGAGTCAGACAACAGCAACGAGGAGGACTCTCTGTCCACCCACAGCGAGGACCGTCTGTCTGAGGGCAGCTGGGATCGAGTCGAACCCAAGGACACAGAGGTCAGTCTTTCATCCACAAACAGATCCTGTCTCTCTGTCCTGTCAAGGAGCAGCTCTTGACATCGTCCACTGCTCTGTGTGTCTGTGTGTGTGTGTGTGTGTGTGTGTGTGTGTGTGTGTGTGTACAGGTGACGAGGTGGGTCCCCGACCACATGGCCTCACACTGCTTCAACTGTGACTGTGAGTTCTGGATCGCCAAGAGGCGTCACCACTGCAGGTGGGGCTTCATATCAGTAAATATGACGACACTGAATCAGTTTCCACTAATGTAGAGTCATTACAAGCAGAAACTTGAATTTACCTCCTTTACTCTGATACCAGTAAAGTATCCAGAGCAACCAACTACCTTCAGAAGTGACCAAACGAGTGAACAGAGTCCACCGCCGTGTAACTGGAGCTGCATTTCTAGTCCAATAGAACCGAGCAAATTGAAATTACAAAAATGAATCTGCTTACCAATTTCAAAAATACCATTTTTTTGATGAAAGGTTTTTATACTGGGATTAACGTTTTTTTTTTTTTTTTTTTCAACCGTATTGAAATGTGTGTAATGGAGACTTTTTAATTTATTTATTTTGCATCACACCAGTCTATGTAGAGCAGCTTATTTGTAACAGCGGCTTTTTGGAACGATGCACACAAGTTGAGTTTGTTATTCAAAGGTGTTAAATGCGTAGCTGTTCTGTCAGATCACTGACTATAATTTCTACGAAAAAGCCTAATGATGTCCGCCGTCATCTCTGTACCATTATTAGAAAATTTTATCGAATTTTTTCTTTCCATAAATGCGTCAAACATTTAGCATCTGAGCCGCTACAGACATCTGCTGACTGAGTTGTTCGTTTTCAAGCAGGAAAACATCTTTAGCTGTGCAGTCGGAGCGCATAAATTTTATTTCAAGCAGCATTAAAAGGCCTCGAATCTTTTTAGTTATTCTGACATGAAGGCTTCGTTTTAGTGCAGATCTCTTCAATCACACAAAGCATCAGCTCAAACACTGATATATTTAACACCATTGGATTTTGTTTTTTTTCTGCAGGAACTGTGGCAACGTGTTCTGCAAAGACTGCTGCCACCTGAAGCTGCCCATCCCGGACCAGCAGCTGTACGACCCAGTGCTGGTGTGCAACACCTGCCACGACCACCTGCTGGAGTCTCGCACCCGCGAGATCCGCAGCCAGCAGCTCAAGAAGGCCATCGCCACGGCGTCCAGCTGAGAGGACACACAGCGACGTGTGGCAACCACCTCTGCTCCGCCCTGCTCGCTTTGGAGCAGAGCGACACCCCGTTGGCGACCTCCTCGACGCGCCGTCGTCATGGCTACGGAGGGGCTACGAAAAAGAGACGTTTTGTCTTGAAACGCAGAGGCGCCCGAGACTAGAAGGTGTGACGCAGGTTAGCGGGAAGCGGAGGTGACGACGATGATGCTGTTGGGACATTTTTTCAGCCCGGGGCGCTGCAGCGTCCTGCTGCCCCCTCTCTTCACGTCCTGTCTCTTGTCCACCTCCTTCGTCCACCATCCTGGCTGGACTCCGTCTCGCTCCCCAGAGGACAATCGCTCAACCTTCGCGCGTCGGGGGGCCTCCACCTGTACCACTGGAGGCGACTTTAAAAGAGGAAAGAAAAACAATGCTGCTACTGTATTTAAAAGTCTAATTTTGTATTTTTATTTTGTGCACTACTAGCTGTTGTGTATTTGAGGGAGACCAAACTTGAGCAAAAAGGGAGAAATCTGCTGTTTACTTTGCTAACGCATCTTATTCCTTAGAGCCGGAATGTAACACGTGCTGGGGAAGACTGGATACCGTTTCCAT
>NW_015112836.1:396293-402851 GCF_001443285.1 Poecilia latipinna
TTTAAACAAAAAAACCAAAAAAAAAAAAAAATTTTTTGGTTTCAATTTTTTTTTTTTTTTTTTTTTTTTTTTTTTGAGAAAATTTTCAAAGCTTATTTTATTAATCCCTCCTGAGTCGAGAGGAAAACCTGATGATGGAGCAAAATCTGCACAATTTTAGCACATCTTTCCACCAGAGATTCTCTACAAACTATTTTAGCCTCAATCAGATTGGAGAAACTCTTTTAACCCTTTCATGCATAGTGGTCACTACAGCGGACAGCTGTCTAAAAGCCATAATTTTGTGCTTCTTGTGGATTTTTATGTTATGAAAGCACACAGACCACTGAAGTGGACACTAATGCATCATAAAACACATTATCAACTACAGGCCATCAGCTGAAATGCAAGAAATTATTTTTGTTAAATCCAATATGGCTGACAGACATAAAAGCACGCCGACCGACCCGGTCTCTCCTTCTACTGTAGACGACTTTTGCAGGTAAAAGTAATATTGTGACATCAGATAACTCCTAAAGAACAACACTACTGATGTTGTTCCTAATATTGCCTCCTAAAGGTAAACAAGTGTTATACAGTCTATCAGGTTTTCTTGCCACACAGCAACAGCATGATGCTGCCACCACAGGCAGATAATGTGTTTAGGGTGATTTGAAGTGTTTTTGTTTTGTTTTTATCTTAGATGGTACTCTGGGTCACAAAAATTACATTTCGATCTAATTTGATGGGATTTTCCCAAGTTTGCAGCGCCCCCTACACGGCTTGTTGGGAACTGTAAACAGGTCTTCCTGCGGGACGCTTTCAGCTTTCCTCTTGCCGCTACTCCATACATAGACACCAGATGCAGAGAGTGTTGAGGTAAACTGAGCTCAGGAAATTCATTCATAAACACCATCTATGTTAAATATTAACTCATTTTCTTCTACGTGTTTATTTTTTAGGCAAACATGGAATAATCCCAACAGTTTTTACTGTCCGGGATATTTTTTTCTCTCTTTCATTTTTAGTCTTCGGTGGCTGCTGCATCGACTCTTGATGCCACTAGATGGCGTTTGTTCAACGGAAGCACCAACCCAGCACCTTCAACCAATCAAATCAAGAGTTTTACGTGACTTCACAGTGAGATATTTCTTAACTTCATTTCTTTTTCTGGTATGAGTGAATAAAGTTCCTCTTTTTTAATTTTTTTTTTTTTGGAAGACTTATAAGGAAAGTAGAAGTTAATCTGCAACAGTCTCATGATGTTTAAAAAGTCATACAGTTATCCCTGATTCTGACCAAATATGTAAACTTCTGAATTCAAAGAAAGTTGCAAAATCCATCCATCCTCTTGCCTCTCCAGCTAACGTTCTGGGCGAGAGGCAGGGTCACCCTGGACAGGTCACCAGTCTGTCGCAGGGCAACACAGAGACAACCACACACTCACACCTAGGAGCAATTTGGAGAGGCCAATTAACCTGATAGTCATGTTTTTGGACTGTGGGAGGAAACCGGAGTACCCGGAGAAAACCCACACATGCACAGGGAGAACATGCAAACTCCATGCAGAAAGACCAGGGCCGGGAATTGAACCCAGAAACTTCTTGCTGCCAGGCAACAGCTCTACCAACTGCGTCACTGTGCGGCCTGGTTGCAAAATCATCTCTAAAAAAATTATCTGACCACATCTTCTGGCACTTAGCAAATAGAGCTAATTTTACTAATTCTAACCAACTTCAAGAGAGAAAACTTTGGTGGGACTAAACTTCAGACAGTGAGATAAAAATAGCTTTATTCAGTGTATGTAAATTTCTGTCGTCAGCTGCAGGAGGACTGGACTTCCACAGAGTTTTGTTGCAGTTATTCAGAAGCGTGTCTTTTTTTTCCAGAAGTGAAACACAAGCCAAGTCCTGCTTTTAAGAGAAACTGCTGTTCATGTTAACTCAGCATGATCAATAATTCAAGCTGAGGCTAATCTAGGTCTCCACAAGGTGAATGAAAATAAAAGGTGACAGCTCCTAACTTTTTATGGTTGGAAAAGTTCAGGTGGAGTGCTGCAATATATATATATATTTTTTTTTTTTTTTTTTTTTTTTTGCAAACCTTTGCACTACGGCCATTTCCACGCCCGAGCTGCGCCCGAAAATCTACAGTTTTTGACACGTTTCTCTCAGCTGTATGCAAGCAGAGCTAATCCCTCCTGAGTCAGGTCAGAGGTCACCGAGAGCTCATCACATGGGATCGGTTTCACAAGTACTCAGCTTGAATTTAAATTGGCTTCTCCAAGATTTTGATTGTCGAGTTTAAATAGATTTAAAATTAATTGAGATGTCTCTACACGTAAGGATTATTAAAGGAAAAAGACTTCCTCAGTTCTCATCCTGGGTGAGCTTTTAACCTGTAGTTTGACGAGTCCAGTAGGGCCGTCAAGGTCACATAAGTCGCTGCGCCTCCCGTCTGCCCTGTGGATCCTGCAGATCGTAGACACATGTGGGAAGTTTCCCATCATGCCAGCGGTTCAAAGGTGAGAATCGTATCGGTAAAATATCTTCTAAACGTCTTCATCCATTGTTTTGTCGTCATGTTGTGATTAAATCTCGATTAATTTCTGCTTTGGGTCCGGTCAAATTTCAATCCGGCTTGAATTAGATTAGAAGTTGTCCTAAACTATTTGAATTCATGCAAAATGATGAATCATCAGAGCGAGTAAATGAAAACATCCGGACTCAAAAGATCAGAAACATTAGAAAAATCTTTAGGCTGAAGCTAAATGATGATTAAATTATTCAAATCTGAGTAAAGTCTTTTTTTCTTTTAATAATTGGTCCCGCTGCATGTTAAACCCGTCGCCCACCACACTGATTCTAATATAGGTGTTAAATTCTCCAAACATGTTAAGATTTTTTTCTGTTCCATGTTATATATGAAAACATTGATAGTTCAAGTGCAGAAAGTCCTCATGAAATCCAACTACAGTACATCTGGAGCTTTTTACATCAGTCCAGCTGATACTGATGCAACATACTGAGATGAAATCACAGCCGGCCCAAGGCAGAAACAAACAGCGCTGCTGCTTTAGGCCCTCAGGCCAGCAGCACACACACACACACACACACACACACACACCCTCATAAGAGTATTTGTCATCCCACACAGGATACAGGAGCTAACATTTGTATTTTTGCTTATCAGAAATATCAACATTTTTATATATTTTTTAAAGGTTTTAACATTTTATTGGCAAATTTCCTACTTATCATTTAAAGTAAAACATTTGCTGTCATAATTTTGTAAATAATGTATCTGGTATATGAGTGATCATTGTGAATCCTCTGTGTTCAACCACTGAACGCTAAAACACATGTTATCTCGAGTTTACTCACTATTACTTAGAATGGTAAGCATAATTGCCTATTATTAAACTTTTTTTTTTTTTTTGCTCAAGTGAATCAATGAGTCACAAAACGCTGCTAAAAGGGGAAATCCTAATTTTTGGAATTGGGATCCTACAGAGTGTAATATCTTACCTGCAATATTTGGATGGACAAATAAACATAATTTATTTAAATTAACAAATAATATATTGAGGTTGAAGCTGATCAGAGTTGGGCAAAGAACAAAACTGAGTTCTTCATTTATAAAACAGCAAGTTCAGAAATTTCATAGGAGTTTACATAAACGCGGTATTAATGAACAGCTATGATGTTCCTGTCTTGTCTTTAAAACTAATATGTAAAAAATATTTTCCTGTGACATTTCTAGTGCTGTTTAAAAGCCACGTGACATATTAAAACATTTGTGAGATGTTCGGTTCAGTTGTTGCCTTGGTAACAACGTACTTGGAGAATTTAAAACATACATTAGCATTAGCATGGTGGGAGCGCGACACCTAATCAAACTCGGGCCTCATATAATTATAAGCTATCGAGATGCGCTACGGTAGGAAAGTGTGAGGGGGTAGCACAGATCGTCAGAACATTTAGTTTCCCGTTGGGTTGAGTTCAGAGTTTGAACGACGCTGTCAGCTAAAACAAAACAAAACAAAACAAAAAACAAAAACCGCCTCCGCTCCAGACTATTTGGTTTGAATAACTAAAATAATCATTTAGCTTCAGCCTAAAGATTTTTTTTTTTCTAACGGTTCCGGTCCCTTGGAGGGCCTACATGACTGCGTCATGATTAGGTCTTTCTGAGTTCATCACAGATCATCAGGAAGCTGCTTGACTCAACTATTGCGTTCTTTAAAAAAAAAAAAAATCTGCTCCCTCTCTCACCAGGAGCCCATTGTTAGGGCCCCCTGTCACTCGGACTCTGATCACTGCAGAGAGGCCATACCCGAAAAGGAGGAGGCGCCACGCGTTCTTCCTTTCCTTTGGTTGTGTGCTGATAGATAAGTATAAGGATCCCCACCGCCCGCCCTGAGGAATGCGATCACATCGGAGGGAATCGAGTCATTGTGTCGCTTTCTCTCGGCTCATTCAGAGACGCTCCAACATGCAGCAGCTGCTGATCCTTCCCGTTCTGCTGGCATCCTTCTGCACGGTGTGCGCCGGAGCAGGAGGTAGGTCACTGCACCTGATTTCATTCATTTGCGCAAAAAAAAAAAAAAAAAGACTTTAACGGATAAATCAAGGGACAGTTGAGAAAATATTTGTTGTCGTTGATTAATAATGCTCATGATCAATTTCTGTACTCACTTATTTCTAATGTTAACTGTACTTGGATGCGGAGATGCGTGCACCTGTCTTTGTTGCTGTTTTATTGAGACGGTAGAATGAGACTGATTTGGTTCCAAGCCTAAATATTCTCTAATTCCACGAAGAGAGAAGAGAGAGAGAGAGGTGATTAAAATTTTAAAAACGAGACAGACGTGTGCGCATCATAGATCGCTCCTCGGATAAAATTACTAGGAACCGAGCGGCGGGACAGCCGCACCTGCCCCGTCCATCACACTGGACGAGGCTCTCCAAAGCGCGTCCAACATTCACACCTTGCAGCGTCCAGAACTGACTGCGAGCTGCGTGGGAGGGCAGGAGAGGGGTCCCCTGCACCCCACCACCCCCTCACCCCCGCCCTCAGCCACAAAGTCCCCCCGTGAGGCGGAGACGCGAGCTGTGATTCCCTCATTTGCCCGTGAGGACGTCGGACACCGTCCTCTCTCTGGTGGCGCACCTGCTCGGTTCCGCGCGGAGTCGGTCTGTGACAGATTGGGGGTGCCGTTTGCCGCATAGATCCGCGTCGTGCGCGACGGTCGTGTCTCCAAATAAACAGCGACGGGTCGCAAAAGGGTCTCGTTTGCGCTCTAAAGCGTAGATGGGTCGAAATCACCCGGAGCGTCAAAATTACGCATGAAGAACAGCGGTCCGATCAGATTGCGCAGATCAGACTCAAAGTGTCAGACCGATTCCCATGTGAAGAGCTGAGGGCCATTAAGGAGCTAATTAGCCCCTCTGCAGCCCTCATGGTGTCCGTCATCCAGCACTGAGCCTCTCTGTGACCTCCGGGGCTTTGCGCATAAAAGGCGCAGCGGCGCTCTCCAGATTTTACGTGTCGTTTTCCGCTATTAAAGATGCGCCAACTTGGCCAGAGTGGCAGTCATTTACGTGTTTACGATGTTTTTAATGGGGCAGAATGAAAAGGGTGCGTTTAAGCCAGCTATGAAGGAAAAGGAAGAATCCCAAAGCTGTGCATGAATCAGACTCACTGAAACTCTGTTGGAGTTCCAGATATTTGCACTGAGACATTGAGAACAGTGATAGTCCGCTTTTGCTCCAGCTAACAGAAACCATTTCAGAAGACGACAGTAAAGGACGCAATAGCATTTGTGCTAAATTATCACAAAGAATTGATGTAGCGTCTTACAAACAACATTCATTTTCATTTAATGTTTCAGGTTTTGTCACATTGTGCCCTAAAAGCTGCAATTTATTTAGTTAGGATTTTATGTGAAAGACCAACACAAAGTTTAGACAGAAGTGGAAGGAAAATGACCAGTGGTGCTTTTCAAAAATGTGTTACCAAGAAATATCAGACAGTTGACAAAACGGTGAATGAGGGGGAATAATCAAAAGTTCCTTTTTTTTTTGTTGACAATATGTAGACAGCTACATAATGTCATTTTACCTGAACATATGCAGCTATTCCTGCCCAACAACACAAAACAAGGTCCAAAATTTAAATTCGCACATTATCAAATAAGCTAGTAACAGTTTAAATAGGGTAGAACAATCATACCACCAAAAGGTTATTAATAGTGGTAAACATATATTCATGCTCTGATTGAATAACACCACAAATAAAAATTGAAGATAAAACAACAAAAACAGAGAGCCCAACCCACTGCCAGTTTTTGTAGTTTGCATCAATCACAGAGTGTTATTTACACAATCGATTGAAACTTTAACCTAGATAAATTCCTAATTATTGATACGTCTAACGGGTAGAAGAAAAAAAAAGTATCCCCACAGTATGATGCTGCCGCCACCACGTTTCCTCAAGAGGACGCTGGTGTGTTCAGGTTGAGGTGCAGTGTTGGGTTTTCCACCGCATAGTGTTTGGCACGTAGAACCAAAAAATACA
>NW_015112836.1:407940-427792 GCF_001443285.1 Poecilia latipinna
AGTACATTTTTGACTGTGTATTTGTACTTTTACTTAAGTACATTTTTTGAGTACTTTCTCCACCACTGGCCTTCAGATCCACTGAAAGCCGCTCACAGCATTGTTCGCTCTGCTCATCGCAATAAAAACGCATTACAGAGCGCCCATTGGTCCAGGCTGGAGCGGACCGACATCTGATTGGATAATGAAGACCATCAACTGAGAGCAATAAAAAAATAGGCATTTTGTAATGGAAGAGGGTTGTAGATTACATAATAACTATCCAAAGCCCGATTAGTAACAGTGTTGTGCAATTCTCCTTCTGACAAATAGATTTCCCGTATTTGTAGATCTAGATATTTAGAAAGCGTGACTTTTAATAATAGATTAATACATTGGACGCTTTTTTTGTTTGTTTTGTTTTACACCTATTCTTTTCACTACTGGTGGACTGATATTAGCCTATAGCTTACACTTATTGTGGACTCTCTCTCATTACATAATACATTAATGTAATAAAAAAAAATTATCTTAATTTTTTTACAGTAACTCCCAACCCTTCTATCAGGCACCAACCATACAGTTTCACCAGCATTGAGATTTTGTCCTCTTTAGAAGCTTTTAGCCCTTCGTCCGTTTTAAGCTAGCTTTAACAACCAGCTAAGCTAGCTAATACTAGTTCTCCATTTTCATTATAACAGCCAATTTATACATTTCTCAGGCAACAAAACCAGCAAAAACAAACCCTCAGCTTGACTCTGCCACCACTAAGATTGACAGCTGATGCAGTATTCATCTTAAGCTTCCCTGTGACTCCTGGAAGTTTTCCTGTCATTGTGGGATTTTTTTGTCCCCCCTAACTACATCAATGTGCTCCATTTAGCTTTCCAATGTGGGTTGTTTCAAATTTCAGCCAAGTTTTAAGTTTGGAGCTCGAATGGACCGTATCAACATTTTCCTCGAACCAAGAACTAAAATGTTGATAGTTGTGCATCTAAAGCTAAAACCCAAATATTATCAAGTGCACAATAATCTTATGGTAACTCACTGGTTCTATGAGTTGCCATAATAACTCATAGACCCAATGAGTTCTATGAGTTATCTGATAGATCTCTACAAAGCAGAGATCTGTCAGCTCTGCTTTGTAGTTGGCATGTCTTTGAAGACCTCACACAGCTGTGGGTATTTTCACATTCACCTGCAGACAGTGTTGGAGGTTAATTACGGCCCTTTAATCCGCTCAGCATCCAGGCTGTAGTGACTAAAAGTAATTAGAAATTTCTGAGTTTGCAAGACATCCACTGAAACCCCCAAATGTATGTAAATCCTGTAAGACTGATTCAATAGCACATTTAAAAAAAATGTATCACAGACATGAGCATCTTCTAATGTTCTGTGGTAGATTTATCCTCTAAAAATATTTGACCCTGAGGTTTTGCATATTTTCAAAATCTTAGCAGAAACAAAAACAATCAGGATGACAGTGTCATGATCCGTGTTTTTCTGTTTAGTTATTTTGGGATTTTTCTGTGTTTAGTCCTGTTTCCCTGAGTCTCTGTTTTGTCCTGTCAGCCCTTGATTTTTCCCGGGTGTGTCTCGTTCCCTTGATTACCCCCGTAAGTCCACCTGTTGTCTCTGTCTCTTGTGGGGTTCTTGTCTAACATATGTCATATGTCATTTGTCTGCCTACCATCACAGTAGAACTGTAAAGTCCTGTGTTGGTTTAGCTCTCTTTTTCAGTTCTTAGTTTTTCAGTTGCTACCGGTAATTAGCTGTGTGCTAACTCTCTGTTGTGCTGCTGCCTGTTGAGCTTTCTTCATAAAATCCATCATCATCTTTATCACAACCTGGGTCTCTGTGTCTCTCCTCACCACCTCGCAACCACCAGACCTGACAGACAGAGGAACCAAGCATTGTAGTCCTAAACAGTTTTCTGCAAGAAGGAGACCCTCCCCATTATTCTTCAGTCTAATAAAAACATAATTTTATAAATATTTGATTTCTCAGAGCAAAGGAGGAAACATGCAAGCTAATTGCAGATTACTAATAAACAGTTTGAGGTGGAGCTCTATGTTTACTCTGATAAGGCCGAAAGATAAAGCGACAACTTTTTATTGAATAGAATCATTCCTGGCTATTAGGAAGCTTTCTTTACAGTTTAAACAAGAGCAAACATCCACAAGGACAATACCCTGTTTTCAGAAGCAAAGCAAAATAAACCAGTTATATGAGGCGATATTTGTTTATGTGCATAAAATCCTCCTGGACTCCTGCCAGACGACACGCCAACATAAAAACCTCCCTTTCAGCTCTGACAGAAAGCTGCAGCTTGTTGATGTCAGTCAGAAGTGAACGTGACTGACATTCAGACGGCTTGCATTCATCACAGCGGAAAAATAACCGCTAACATTTGGTAAATAAACTATTGTTTCTATTTCAGGCTGGTGCTACTACAGCCAGTCAACCTGCGATCATCCGTGCAGCGGTGAGTTTTTCCAGAAGTTAAGGTAAAATGATGACTCATTTTTAAAGGAAAACGCGTGATCGCGATTTGACAAATAAATTCCATTGTTTAACATTTTTAGAATTTGGTTAGGACTTGTTTAAATCAGGCAAAAAAAAAAGTACACAGGGCCTCTTATCTATCAGACATTTATAAATAAAGTATTGAAACATATTTTTAAACAGATGGTTTAAACAAATGTTAAAACTGAGGTCATTTGTTATTATTCCATTGAATTTCTTCAGACTATTTTTATCATGTTGAGATAATTTGGCAAGATTCTGACTCACATGGTTACAATAACATCACAAGCAAAGGAAAACAACAAAAAAGCCTATAATTAACTACTAATGTGGATGATTAAGACAAAAAAGCAGTTTTGAAATCATTTTAGCCTAAATCTAAACCATGACAATGATTTCCTGCTTATATCAATCTGTCCTCTATAAATGTTTACATTTTGGAATTGCCTTTTGCCCTGTTATAAGCATATTTCTGAAATAAAAAAAAAATGGATCCACATGATCATCACTACAAAAGTCAAACCAATGTATTGCTTAATGAAATGCAGAGAAGAACAAAGGACCAGTTGATCATCCGTGCGGGACTCCTAATCTGACGGTTGTGAAACAAATTGATGGTCATCTCCTCAAACATCTCCTCAAGTCATCACTGGTGTTCCTCCTGTTTCAGTACCAGAGAAGTGGCCCGGCGGCTACATGGACTGTGGAGGAAAATCCCAGTCACCCATCAATATCGTCACCAGGAAGACGGTGAAAGATGAGCGCCTGACTCCTATTGAGTTCAAAAACTACCAGCAGACCTTCAAAAATTCTATCACCAACAACGGCCACTCGGGTGAGCGCAACGTCAAGTGACCTTCGAAAGCTTTGAAGGTGTTTGTTCTCATGCTGTGTCTGTTCCAGTAAAAGTCAACATTCCTATAACCTGCACCATCTCGGGCGGAGACCTGTCGACCACATACAAGGCCGTGCAGTTTCACCTGCACTGGGGTAAAGATGGCGGGCCCGGCTCTGAACACACCGTCGACGGGGAGCAGTACCCCATGGAGGTAACAGACCACCAGATAAATGTATAAAACCCTAGCTTGGACATCAGCTGAACTATGAACTTTACATTGATGGCAGTAAACTTTCTTTTTCAGTTGCATATCGTTCACATGAAGAGCAATTATGCTGACCTGGCAACAGCCCTGCGAGATCCAAACGGGGTCGCAGTTCTTGGGTTTTTCTATGAGGTAATTCTGCTTAACCGTCTTTTATAGTTTGCTCACACTTTTTACAATAAGACACATGTCACATGTCTTTCTGTTTGTGTTAAGGTGTCCAAGAGTCCAAACCGAATGTACGACACCATCATTAGTGGGGTGGAAAGTGTCGCATCCAAAAGTAGGTGTTCAAAGTTTCTGCACTAATTCCAAAACCTTGGTTGCGTGTAGCTGTGGGGCTACCATCGCGGTGTTTGTGTTTTCAGATGTGAGCTTCTCTCTGCCCTCCATCTCCCTGGCACAGCTGATCCCTCCTGAGCAGAAACTGACTTCCTACTACCGCTACAAGGGTTCCCTGACCACCCCGCCGTGTTCTGAGTCTGTGGTCTGGACTGTGTTCGAAACCCCTATCCCTCTGAGCATGGACCAGGTTAGAACAAGAGAGATGGCATTTTAGCAAATGCTTTTGAGTCTTTTTCCACAATCTGCAGTTCAACATTTGCATCAATCTTCTCTTGCAGATGAAAGCTTTCTCCAAGGTCCAGTTCTACGACGGCAAGTCGATGGCGAACAACTTCAGGCCTGTCCAGCCCCTCAACGGCCGGCTGGTGTACCGCTCAGCAGGCGCCACGCTCTGGGTCAGCTCAGCCCTCCTTGCTGCTGCCCTCACAACGGCACTGGGGCTGTCCCAGCCCAACTAACAAGCGAGTCGTCCCATGCTGCACTGCGACATTGATAAGACCCAACAGATCTGCGCCGGTCCTCAGCTGAGACTCCAACGTAGTTCTGACGTGTTTGCAAAAAGACAATGGACCACGTCGTAGTGTAGGGATTGCTCAAATGGTGTTTCCCCCCTTGTGACCCAAATGACAGAGGCGTGTTAGAAACGCCTCAAGGAAGGTGACGTAAGGGTTCAATCAGCATCCGTGCATGTAGTAGTGAAGTAGTATCTCTTATGAATGTGCCATAAATCAAGTTACTGGGAAATCTACCTGGGTAATCAAACTCAACACTTAATTATAGGCTTTTTTGGACTGGATTTTGATTTTTTCTTTGAAGCTCTGTACTAAGAACCAGTGCACGCACACATACACACACACACACACACACACACACACACACGCTCCCTCTCTCTCTTTTCACAACTTTAGTTTTTATGTTAACTCATCCACCTTGTCCAATGTCGGGTAAATTTAGTATCTGTTAATACCAGTGTGAGTTGCCAATGGTTTATGGGTCAGCCCCATGACTTGGCACATGATGTATTGTTATTAACGGAGCATGTGAAAGGGATGGAGTTATAGTTATATATAGACCGAGTCGTAAAAAAAAAAACAACATTGCAATTCAAAGCCAGGCGTCAAAGGAGAATGCAGATCTCATAAAGTACAGCAGGTCACACCTCTGCAGTCGGGTCAAGGCCTCTCAGACCGGTCAGCAGCTCTGTTCTGAACCTGCATGTGAGGGAGGCCTTGCTGTAGCTCACCAGAAACCATGAAGAACAGCTGCATGAAATCCTGAAAGCCTGGCAGACTCCCTCACCACAGAGTCACCTGGGGGACAAAGACACGGATGCTAACATCCCAGGAGTCGAAGATAGTACCAGCCTGCTGTTAAAGACGGATCACAGCCACTTAACCAAGGTTTTTTTATTTATTTGTACAGTTAGTTTTTATGCACATCATATTTGAAGAGCATGACTCTGTATGCTGTGATGTTCCAGATGTTTGAGATAAACTACCTGGCTGCTGGAAGTGGGCTTCCCAAATTCACAAAGTGTTTTCCCAGAACAGGCGCTTCAATTTCACAGGAGCTTGTTTTTCAAAACCACAGTCGTTTCCATGGTTTATATTACCGGCATTCGGATGTATGGATAATTGTTGACAGTGAGTCGCACCCTGCTCAGCTCTTATTTTGTTGTTGTTTTGTTTTGTTGTTGTTTTTTTTCAAGAAAACGTTGCCATGTATAGAGAGGAATATGTGCAATTTGGCAGCGAGAACTGTTGTTACAGTGAGGAAGGATAATCTGTGTATTTTCCATTGCTTCAGAATCCAGCTATATTTCTATGAGGTGTCATTTTACACATATATTTATGTATTGAGTGTGCATATTAAGAGATGCGATGCACAGTTATTGTTATTTATGTATTGCACCATTCATATAGAATGCAAACCTATGTATGAAGCTTGAAACGGTTTATGATCAATCGAGTTTATTTGTACTCTTGAAGTGTTTGAGACTCCAGGTTGTAATGCTTGAAAGTGTCATAGAAAAACAGAATGCTACTGTTGAAAAATAAACTACATGCCTTTTTAAAGACGCCGGCTTCTCTTTGCAAGACCACAAATTGAGCAGTCAGGACCAAACTCTGCGTTACCTCCATCAACGCACTGAAAAAACAAAACAGGTGATTCAACTAAAAAAAAAAAAAAACAAGAGTTAATCTCCTACAAGTAATCAAATTTAGATTATCTGTGTAAATATATTATGTTTATTAAGTTGTCATGTTAAGCAAATGTAAAAAAAAACAGTTTGACAAACTTGAATTGATTGCATGTGACAAATTAACAGTTTTATTAAAAGCTGGAGCTCCATTTTCTTTTTCAGTGTATCTTACTTTTACAACTTTTTCCACATTTTCTCACATTCACATACTTGTAGTATATTTCACTAGTATTTATTTGTAAGGCCTTGTAAAACACACAAAAAAGCACATAATTATGCAGTTGAAAAAAAAGTTTTTGTGAAAAAAAAAGTTCACAAAAATATACCTCAAGTGGGATTTTGTTTTCAGCTCACTAATAGTAATTAATAGTTTTACATTCAATAAATGTGGCTTGGAAGAGCAGCAGGACCAAAAAGATAATTGAAAAGAAGCCATAAAAATATTCCATATGCAGTAAGCCATGAAGAAGACGAATGAAGAATTTGAATTAATATGAGTTACAACAACATTTATTTTCCCTTTGAAATCAATCAAATATTTTTTGAACAAAAAGGAGAAAAGAATAAGACCAAAATGTAACTTTTGCTGAGTATATGACACAAACCTAAGCTTTTCTTCAACAGAGACAAGGAGTGTGTTCTCACACATGATAGTTTGGTTGACTCGATTCGACTGGGGACCAAAATTGCAAACATCTGTTTCATTGTCAGCCAATGAAGCTTGCTTTCACACTGTAACTGTGTCAAATGAACCAAACTCTTGGAAAAACCTGTTGCTCCCCTTCATCTCTTGACCTGTGGTGGCGCTGCAACAAGAACCGCCGAAGGAAACGACAGGAAAACCTCTGAAGAAGAACTGAGCGCAGCGTTCTTCATCATGAAATGTAAACGAAATGGAGAGGCGTCACCAGCGCCATAGAGAGAGACACTGGCGTCACATTTTAGCGGTTGTAGGATTTCTCTTTTGTCGTTGGTAAGAGACTACGAGCTATTTCTCCTTTGCATCCCCTCCTCCCATCATGCTAGCCAACCCCCAGCGCCATCTTTAGGGAGTCAAAAGACTTTTATTGAGCAAACACCGGCGTCCTACAAGAGACCACACACAAAAAGTGAACGAAAGCCTCCTTCATTCTTTTGCAGAGATTTCAGATTCTTCTAGAGTCCTGCATATCTGGCCGTGGCTGCTTGTGATGTTTTAGCTAACAGGAGACTAATCACATCAGACCCTGGATGGAAAATTTCAGAAGTTTGCATTTTTTTACACACAAAAATGTGAAGAATATGATTTGTATTTTTATCCAACCTTGTTGAGATAGGATGGATGTAGGCCCACGATCACTGCTAGCACAGCTGCAAAGTTTTTAGGTGAATGTTTCCACCAGATTTGCACATCTGCACATATATTTTTGACAAACAGGAAAGGTCATGTCACCAATTTGGCAGTATTTCAGATATTTAAAACAAAAACACAAATTGTCTTTGTTGAATGATATGAAATTGTGATGTTGTGATGTTTCTCAGCCATATTGCCCAGCCATATATAGATCACAAATTCAGTGATGGTCTCATCTGATCTCAACGCTTTCTTCCACATGTTTGCCTTGTGGCCCGCTTGGTTTCCTCAAGCAGGAATGGTGTTCTTCTTGCCATATTTCCATAAAGACCAGATTTGAGAAGTACACACCTAATAGTTTTCCTTTTCTCCTACATTGAGATGTGGATCTCTGCATCTTTCTCCCTGGTCTGTTTCCTTCGTTCATTGGTCTTCGTGATGCTAATATTGCTCTCTTAACAAACATCTGAGGCCTTGAGCAGCTGGAATTACATGGAGATTAAATGACACAAAGGTGGACTTCATTTTATGTTTTGGTGACCTCTGAAGGTTCATCTGGATTTTATTGAAGGATAGTAATACAAAATCATGTTTCAATGTTCAGACTTTTATCTAAAAAAACCCTCCTTGTAATCCTTTTCTTGACAACTCGTTAAACATTTAAAAAATACTTGATGTAAATACTTTTGCAAGGCCCTGAAAACCTGTTGACCTTTTCATATTGCTGTCAGCTGCCAGACCCCGAGGTACCTGCCAACTGTGAGGGTCATGGTGCAACCTTAGACAGGAAAATGTTTAGCTCTGATACTTTCCACGTATGTAGCAGCAGCTAGCCAACAACAGATCTTCCCGTTTTACACCACACCCGACTTATCTGGGTCTTACTGCAAGTCGTAATATTGGCGGGAATCTTTCATTGTGGGGCAGGGATCAGACCGATAATTTTACCACTATAAGATGAAGACAATACGTTTAAATTTACCTTCCTAGCATTGTGTGAAGTGGTAAACCTTGTGTCATCTGGCGCCTGAGCTGGTGCAGAACGTCTGCCAATGTGGATTGTTCAAGTTGGCCAATTATTAGTCAAGATTGTGTGCAAAAGCAAGTAGTATGATCAGCGGGTCCTTTGGTAGGTTGTACTTCTTGAGATGCCTGGCATGTTGTGCTATTCTCGACTTCTGGGTACAGAACACATCACACAAAGTCAGTCAAAGAAGAGCAAAAATCATTAAGTTGAATACTAATCCCCAAAAGACATCGAAAGACTAAAGTGATGTGTTAGTCTTCAAACTGATTCCTCGAATGATTTGAGTACCTCAACTATTAAAATTAAAATTTACCTGCCTCGACGCTTCGTTAAATTGTATTTTATTATTTAATGCACCGTGTTCCAGACGGGTCCTTATTGGCGCTGCGCTCTCACTTCCGCCTGAGTTGTTGACGAAAGCTAAGCGTTTAGCAGCATAACGTCCAGTTTTCACGTCCAGCTCGTGGGGATTTTATTGACTGATGATAATGTCCGGGTTTTTGTTGTTTTTCAGCGGACCAATAGACATCCTTAAAATAGCTGGCGCGATGCCTGGAGTACGGCAGCTTTTCTCCTCCCGGAGCTGCTGCCTGGTGGTGGTTCAGAGCGAACGGGGAAGAGCGCTGCAGGTGTATTTATACAGGTGAGCGGATAGGCTGAACACGGCGGGCGGCTGTGCTTTAGATTTTTGTACAACTTTTCTTCAGGTTAACTTAGAAAGTAAGCTCTTACTGTTACAGGTTAATTTTCTAAACTACAGAAAAGTTACTGTTAGCTCAAATGTGAAACATTGGGCTGACGTTGATATCCGATAGTAACACTGCTGTTATGCTAGATTTACCAATGTTTTATTTTATCTCTCTTTTAATACTATTACTCGATTACTAAAATATCCATTTACAACAGCCCTACTTCAAAGTTTAACAAATTAAAGTTTCCATCAGCCGCTAACATCTTTTTTTTTCTGACCATCTCATCTCAGGGCAACATTTTCACAGCTGTTAGCTACAGTGATTAGCATACGTTTCCCATCAGTCACAGCAGGTTACTGCTTATTTACACTGGTCCTCACTTTAGCTGAGATAAATGAGGAAATACTGTGAAGCAACTTCACACCTTTTGATCTCACTCAGCAGGATAATAAGTGGGCTTAAACACCTCAACTTTACTGACTATTCCTGTTCATCTGCAGGGGGCGGGGTCACAGGTTACCATGACAATAAGAGTCAGGTGGTCTAACAAGTCATGTGGTTCTGTTCCATGCGGTGCCGGGCTCATTGGGATAACTGCTGTGTTCTCCATTTGGATGTAGCAGCTTTGTAGAAAGTGACCCGAGTGACGATGATGATGATGGTTCAGATACAGGATATGGGCTCTATTAGATGTGACTCATTCATCTATCAAATGGAGATTATAAAAAATGAAACTGTTAATTTTCTTGCTGATGGATTAAAGCTGACCTAGATTTGATGTAAATGTCATATTTCTTAAAGTCGGGTCTTTTTTTTTTTTTTTTTTTTTTGCAGCAAAGGCACAAAAATTGAAGAAGTGAGCTTAAAAAGGTTCACCTACAAAGCAAAAAGTGAAGTCATGATGAACATAGAAAGTACTTCCTCTGCTGTTTCAAGAGGTTTAACACAAAAGTGGAAGGATTCTAAAACTAGTTAAAATTTAACTGCACAAGTAAAAAAAAGAGCTCAGAATCGCTCATCCTGTCATTGCCACACACAAAGATGAAGCCAAAATGGAAACACTGCTGAAAGCTAGATATGGTTTTGTCTAATGTTCAAAAGCATTAGATATGTACGAAATATGACAAACGTATCGTGGATTCTTTTTAACTTTTTGTTTCTAATTTGTCCCCAACATCCAGGCTATTGTTTTGTCACAGACTCATATTTGACCCTAGTTGACCAGAATCACTCACTGACCACTTTGTTAAGGTCCATCTTACTGGTACTGGGTCAAACCCACTTTTACCTTCAGAACAGCCTTAATTTTGAGCCTTAAAAAGTGACAAACATTCCGCAGAGACTTTCGTCCACATTGAGATGGTGGCATCACACAGCTGCTGCTGACTGCATGTCAGCGATGAGCATCTCCTGGGCAGAGAGTTGAAGATGACGGGAGAACAGAGAACCCCTTGTCACGTTTAAGAAAGCAGTTCTGAGTTAGAGAGTCTGTCCAGAATCCACAGCCCTCAGCATTACACCACCACCACCCCCAGCAGCAGCAGGTCGGACAAATCTCTGAAGGTACATTGCTTTCATATTCCAACCAAAAGCTACAGTGGTATCTGTTGGAGGTTTTGTGTTTTTCTTTTTCCAATCAAATTCTGACCTTCTCATTTGATGCCAAAACTGAAATCAACATTTGTTCAATCACACACAGTTGAATTTAGTGAATCTTTTCTGTTCTCAGCTGACCGCTGTGGTCGTCTGCTGCTGTAGCCTCTTTGCTTCAAGGATCAGCGTGATAGTTGTCCAGAGATGGTGCCCTGCATACTTTTGGCGGTTATTTGCTGCTTTTCTGTCATTTTTGTCCGTCCTCCTCTGACGTCAACAAGAGTTTTCTCCCACGCAGCCACCGTTCACGAGATATTTTCTACTCTCTGTAAATCTGAGAGACGGTTGCACGTGAAGTTCCCAGCAGATCAGTGTAGTTTCTGAAATACCCAGTCGCCTGTCTGACACTTACAACCATGCAATATTCAGAGTCTCTTATTCCTCTTTCTTCCTCATTCTGATGCTCGATTTAAACTTTAAATACCCATAGTTAAGCCATCTTAACTATGGGTTGATGCTTATTTTAGTCTTGGTTGCTTGCTGAAGAAGTTCAAACTCAACTGAGACAAAAACGATGACCTTCACACATGAACACACACAAAAAATTTTTTAAACTATATATGTTACATTTTACTAGTAAAAACCTCTTAAGTCAAATCACAAACAGTCAATCATCAACAGGATGACTTGCTCCAGGCTTGAAGGAGAGATGCAGCCACCAGAGATATCAATCAGTGAAGCAAACCCTCCTGTCACACATGCAGATCCTATTAGCAAAAGATTTCCTTCCAGGGACACACAGAAACTTTGGCAATTATAAGTTTGAGTCACAGTAGACCAAAAATTACAAGTCGATGGAACTAGTTTCCTACGATATGCTACAAAGGAAATTTCTTCAGTGTTTGATTCTTTAGTTAAGGCAACTTTCCTGAACGTTAACATGGACGATGTTCTCAAAAACACTGAAGGTGTGCAGCGCTGAAAGGAAGCGAGGTTTACCGTCTTATCCTGGTCTGATTACCAAGAATGTTGCACAGAGTTCACAGAGGTCTGACGTAAGAGCCGGCATTGTCTGAACGCCACAGGTCTTAGAAAGTCACAGAGGTAAATTTGCTCACAGAACAGAAGCAGGATAAAAATCTGCCCTGGTGACTAGAAGAAAACTTGTGACCCGAACCTGAATGGCTTCGGTCTGCAGGAAGACAGATCAGAAAGAAAAGGTACAGTCAGCTGGATTCAATCCGAGTGGGATGTAAACACACCGGAGCAGCTCTGCTCTGGACTGTCGCTGCATTCTGGCAGATTTTCTGTGGGCAGGAAGGACTGGCACTGATCCCACATTCCTGAATCGACCTGGATTAAAATACAATAAATAAATACATAAATTATAATAAATTAATTAATTAATATTTTGAGAAATCGAAAACGTGATAATGGCCTCATGCAGGGAGGATAATATAATAATTCAGAGTTATACATCATTTACCCTTGCATTGATTTTTTAAAACGTGTATTTTGTATTGTAAACGTTGTTCTTTACTTCTATACCCATGAATAAAACTGCCTTCAAAAGTTGATTACTAAAGAAAGCCTGGCTGAGCCAGAACAATCTACTTCAGTAATTACAGTCTGCGGACATCTAGAGTCTGAAGTGCGTTTACCGTTCTTCTTCTTCAAGAAAAAGTTCAAGCTTGCCCTGAATGGATGGAGAGCAAACATCAAATTATTTTTCAAGTCTTAGGTCTGAACTTTACAGACATTCTAACACATTTTTGTTGTAATGGACATTTTTAGTATTGTTGTCCTGCCTGAAGGTAAACCTCGGGCCCGACTTGGGCTTTCAGGATTGTCCTGCATTTATCTCTGAAAAAGGTCCAGCATTGTCTGTCATTGTTGCTCTTCTGCACAGCGTTTTGCATATTAGCCAAAAAAAGAGTCTTTTTTTGGCTAATATGAAGAGCACCTTCTTCCACATGTTTGCTGCATTTCCTTCACAGCTCGTCGTAAACTACAAATGGAAAGTTCTTTTCGCTTCCTGATCTCACGTAAAACCTGGGTTTGTGCAGTTCGAGAAGAGTATCTGTCCTGTAGCACGGCTCTAATCGCCATACAGTATTTAGCAGTTTAGCAGAAGCTAATCCTAAAGAGCTAACTTCAATTAAAACGATATCAGCCTTTGAAAGATTGTGACCCTTCATCACCAAGTTCATTTTGACATTATAATTATATGCTCTATAAAGCCCCTAGATAGTTTTTGTCTGTACGTTTCTTGTTTGAAATATGTGAAGAGAGGAAAAGGAACTGCTGCTCAAACATCCACTTCACAATAAGAGTGTGAATATAAACCTCTAATACTTGAAGAAGTCTTGACGGTCGATAATCAAAACATCTTTGAATTTTATTCAACTGACAGTTTACAAAACAGCCAAGGAAATTATATGGGAAAATTAAGTTAGCAAAAGCTAACAGTTTCTAAGTTAGTAAAAAAAAATTGCCTTTTTTTTTTTTTTTTACTAACTTAGCAGAAGAGTTCCCACCTCTGGTCACTCATGAAGCCAATTTATTGAACTGAATATCAAAAACAAATGTACACACATTTCAGATCTTTAATAGTAAAAACGTAAAACCATGTTTCCTTTCACTTCCAAGTTCTGCTGGTCTGGGACATAAAATTACTCAGTGCAACAAGTCAAAAATATGAAAAGTTTAAAGGGTGTAGATATTTTTGGACTACTCCCAATATTTGTTATGTAGTTTAGGCAAAATAAAAACATTCATAAAAATGTGTGAAAGGTCACAGAAATGATTCTCATCTCCTGTCCAAGAACCAAGAACTTTGCTCTAGTTGCAGATCGGCGTATGAGGACGTGACCGAACGAGGAGGAAAACGGCCCATCCTACCGTTTCTACCAAGTCAAGTGTTGTTCCAGGTCACAACACTTGATCGTCCCTGTTGTGAGGAAGCTAGAGAAAGTATCATTTTCCATTATTAATTTCTGAAGTCACCATGACCAGAAACAATGACAGGAAAAAGGTTTCTGTCTGCTGACGCATCGTTCGACAACCCTCCCTACTCCCAGCTCTCTGCCTCCCTTCCGATGTGCAGACCTGCCTCTCTCCGGCAAACACTAGCAGGTCAGGGAGGTAAGATAAAAAAGTCTCTAATAAACTCAAATAACTGTGAAATCAAAAAGCTCTGAGATACTGTTAAATACAAACAGTATCTGAGAAAATAGCAGCTTTGGAACCGTTTGTTCCTTTGCTTAATGTTATATTTTGAAAGGAAGAACAGAATCAGAAACAAAACGCAGGAATGATCTCAGAGTCAAAAACTCTCATTATTCCATGGGTGTTTTTTTGTTCTTGCAATTAAGCTATGCTTACATCTTATTTCTACTTAAAAGTTATTTCAGTGTTCAGGTCGCAGAAAGTGTCAGAGGTCGTTATGAAGCCAATTTAAAATACCAAAACCTTTTAAAACCTTTTTCTTTTTCGGTGGTGTGTTGGTCTAACTTCTGACCTTTAAGACATTCCTGAATTCATCTAACTTTCACCGAACACACGACGTGAAACATTTAATTACCCCTTCAAGGAGAACTATTAGTTTGGTATTAACCCTGCGGCGCTTCTGTCCTCTGCATGGCAACTTGCACAAGGTGAGAACAGCTGCACAGACGGCTTCCTTAAGTTATTAAACGTCCCAGTTTTGTGTTTATTAGAAAAAGAAACTGCATTTGTGTGCTGGATTAATTATTTAGAATAAGGAACTTATTTATCACCTCTTTTTGGTTGCTAGGTTTTCCTCCCTAAAAGAAACTCATATTGCAGCTAGCAAACACAATCAAGAAGAAAGAACTTGCTTTTGGAGACATGATAAACCTGTGGTTTGACCATAATGACCCTGCTGCATTTTACCCAAGTCATGAAGTTACATATTACTAAAAAAAGAAAAAAAAGAACACATTCCAAATACTAAGAAAATGTAAGTAAACTTCTAAATTTGAAGGAAGCTGTTTTTAAAAAATCTCTTCGTCATTAATAAATAATTTTGCTTATTCTAACAATAAACAGGAATTTAATCCCAGACTCTAAGAATGAAAGGTTGTTTCTTTTACATAATTGCGTATGTAAATATCTACTTTCAACTGAGTCTAACTCAACTGTTTTCAGTAAAACCATTTCCCTCTCCTGCCAGCAACGTTTGAATGTTCAGCGATTTAGCCGAAGTGCTAAGCTAGTTTCTGTTTGTTTCCTCTTTGATAATTCAGCTCAACCGGGAGTGGATAAAAACTTCTCCTGCTTCATAAACTCCGTGTTTTGCTTAGACAGTTGTAAAATTTAATGGGCAGTGTTTCAGCCGCTCTCGGTAGCGCAGACCAAAGAACAACAGATTTTTATTTTCTTTTAACAAACTATTCAGAGAGAACCGATCCATGACCGACAGCCTACAAGAATACAGTGAGGATCCGACAAGAAAACACAGAGAGAGAAACAGACACAGGAGGAGAGTGATTACTAGTAAACAAGAACCAGGTGTAAAAGGACCAAAGTATTGGACTCAGCAAACCATGAGAAAAAACAATAGGAACCCAGAAAAGTAACATTTTGCCAAAAAATAAAGAGATACAAATGGAATCACAAACCCCTCTGAATCAACAACTGATGGTGGAATAACTTTTTATATATATATATAAAACCAACAGGTACTGACATTTATCAAATAAGCTAAATGTTTGGTTTATCTCCACCTTTTCTATCTCTGTGAATATTTGACAAGAATAACTTCATAAGTTTGTGGTTATAATTTTTGCCAATCTAGATAAAAACAGTAGTTCGCAACATATTTGCTGAAATGCTAAATACCCTGTGTCGGAGGCGGCACAGCCTGCTCAGCAAAAGTAATTTCAAAAAGTCCATGTTAGGATACAAAATAAGAGGGTTTTCACTGTGTCATCACTGAGTTTGGTCAGATATGTTGCTTCACTCTCGTAGATGCTGCGTTGCCACACTCAGTTCTTGGTAACGTTGTTGGGTAACAGTAAGCGCTGATAAAATTGAGAACTGAACAGAGTTGCACGTTCCACTCGCTATGCCGCCTGTCGCACTGTCATCCTAATTCAGTTTGTCAGAAAAGAGCCCATTTCATCATTTATAGCACTGTGAAGATGATAATTAACTTCTGATCTATCTATAACAGTGATAAGTGACCCCTTGTGCCAAAAATAAATTAATATTATGGCAGCCTTCGGGTAGGTGTAGTTTCTGCTCCTGTTCTGACCAGCATTTCTGCTCTGATGCTCCTGGGTGAGCATCAGCGCGTCTTTTCTTTACCTTGGTAGCAGAATAGCCGATGCGTTGTGATGTGTTGGTGATGATGGACCCAAATGCAGAACGGCAGAGGCTTTGAGTAGACGGTGAGTATTTTAGTGAAAAGATGAAGGACAAAACTGAACCAAATCACGGGGAACCCAGGGAGCCAATACAGAGATCCAGAAGAAAAGAACAACAGGGAAGAAACATGGAGACGAATAAAAAAAGTGAGCGAGAGCAGAAAGAGAGAAAACTTCCACATTACTTTATATATTTGTCCATTATTTCGAAACGTTACACCAGATGCTTTGATCGGTTACTCTGCATTCGAGCCTTTTTGCGAAAGACTCTTTTACTCTTACCTGAGTGTTTTCTTGAACGCCCTACCCACCTCTAGTCGTCATCCACAATTTGAAGTGAATTTCTGTTTCTGGGATTCACACCTCCGAAGGCTCCTAATGAAGGGAATAGCAAAATTATCTCCTTTGGGGGAAAAAAAACAGTGAAAATGTCAATCATGCTCTATTTATATTTCACGCTCTAAGATTTTATTATTTTTTTTTTATGTTTTCTATCTATAAATTCTGAATACATTCAGTTTTTTCACCTTTATCAATGTTTGGCCCAAATTGCGCAGGATAATCCGTCCTGATACTGTGAAGCAGAGCGGCCCGCCTGAGGCCGGTGCGACGGCTGTGTCACCTCTTGCCTCCGTGGCCAAAGCGCGGCGACCTTTCTAATAGCTGGACAGATATCTTCCGTATATTGTTACACCAGGTCATCACCTTTTCCACAGTGGAATTAGCAGGCCAGTTCCTGCCAGAAATGCACTGCAGCCAGACAGACCGACTGAAGGAAGAAGGGAAAATCCAAGAATTTCCTCTGACACTCAAGAGTTTGAACCATTAAAACAGAAGGCTGTTTCCAGGTTAGTTTAAGGACTCATGCTCAGATGACCCCTGGTTGTGCTTAAAAACCAGATCCACTGATGCTTACGCTTGACGCTGGCTGCCATGCTGAGTAGTTTCTCACTGCGTATCGGTTGTCCTGCCCTCTGGTCCGTCCAGCAGGTGAAATCCCTGCGGCGCGCCGTGGGACTCGGCGAGTCTCTCGGATGTCTGCTTTGAGTTCATTCAGCCTTTTTCCTGCTGTCCTGAAGGGGACAAGGGGCTTCTCTTCTGCTGACTGCGTGCTGACGGGGACGCAGACGGAGAGAACGTTTCAAAAAGCAGTCTGCAGGCACCCCACAAGGCAGTACGCGTTCCCCCGAGTTTCATTTCATCCGCCCCCCGCCCTGCTGCACATTTACCCCCCTCCTGCCTCCCATGCACAGTTGTTTGTTGGCCCTGTGTGATCAGCTGCAAGTGGGTGTCCTCATTCTGCCCCGCGAGATGTTGCTTAGATGACAACTATTGTCAGCATCAGATGTCTGCGTTGCCTTTGATCAGGGAGTCGCACAAACCCGACATGACGCAGGAACTTCAGGCAGAAGCTGAGGGCGACAAAGAGGATCTCTGTGAGGCGCTGATGGATGAACGCTTTCTTTACGGAAAGTTGGGATTGTACAGGAGCGGTTACCCCGAAAAGAACGCATATCTACTAAACCTGCTGGTGTTATTCTAAGCAGAGTTGTTTTTATCGTCACCGTCACAAAATTACCCAGGGAAAAGGTTTTTTAAAATGAAAATCCTCCCTTCAGCGTGGTTTATGACACAGGACTGTATCACCTAAAGATTAGAGTATTGCGTAAAAGTGCAGAAAAAGAAAGTCGTGTATTATATAAAGTCTTACAGGTAATGAAAACCCAAACCAGAAAATGACTCAGAAAATTAGAATGTTGTGAAAAAGTATCAGTAATGGAAACTCATGGAGTCGAAACCTAATTAACTTGAAAAGCCTGAAAAGGTTTTCCTTTAAACCGCATGTGTCGAACTCAAGGCCCGGGGGCCAAATCTGGCCCGCTGTAGCTTTAAAGTGGCCCTGAAGACTCAAAGTTACATCAATAAGTTCCTCCAGTTTTTCACAAATCTGTAAAATTCACTCAAAATCAACAGATCCCCACATTTTTTCTGATTTTACTGCAAACACCACAACAACAATCAGTGTGAAAAGTTGTTCAACATTGCTTCATTTTAAGAAACACTTATTGAATGCAGAAACAAACTGCTGTTTATTGATATTTTAACAGTTCGATGGGTTTAATCAATAGATTCTGGCCCTTTAAGAACATTCAGATTTTTGATTTGGCCCAAAATGAAAATGAGTTTGATGCTTTAAACGGCCTTTCACTCTGGGTCAGTGATACAATCTGCCCCGAAAATTCACAATGTATTCAAGAACAGAGCCGTAACCATGTGCGTACATGAAGGGTTAACAAATTTTGTGCTAAACTAATACGTTGTCGTTCTCACTAAATAGATTCGGGTAAAAACTCGATTTGGGATTCGTCGTTTTCGAAAACGGTTAAAAACTTTCAGTAAGAAGTTTTCCTGTGTGAACGGGGCCTTAACGTTACTTTGAGTCCATTTTCCAGCAGGCGGGTCCGTCCAGAAAGAGGTTAGAATAAAAAATAATCAGGTAAAGAACCTTTGTTTTTACACCTTCCTGTTACCACTGACGTTTCTCGTTTCTCTGACGAGTGTTTTTTTTCTCAACTATTCTTTCTGTAACACTCTGAGGTCACAACATGACCTGTGAAAACTTGAACAAGTCATAGCCATAACGACTCATAATGGTTCTGAGTCATTATGGTGCATGTTGTCATAAGCTCCACCCGTATCTTCGAATTTGGAGGAAACAAACAAACCTAAAAAATTACATCTTTTGAAAGAGTTTGCACAACTCATAAACAGACTATTTATATATTTGTAACAGTCATCTGATATCCTACATGATCAATCTGAAAGATCGAATGTACTGCACACAACAGATGACGTGTTAAATTCGTAAATTAAAACGACATTAATACTGGAAGGGCGTCCATTTTCTCATGTAAACAACATTTTCAGTAGATGTTTCACGTGACCTACTGAACTTTAAATTAATACGCAGTAAAGCAAAAATTCTCTTGATTTTTGCCACACAAGTTTTAAAAAGTTTTTTTTCATTTATTCTGATTTACACTTAACTTGATTTTTGAAGACAGAAACATCGAAATCACTTACACCAACGATTTATAATATGCTGTGGAAAAACTCAAACAAGTCCTACTAAAGTACTGCAATGTATTCACACTTCAATAACGCTACATTAATAAATAAAGCAGGAGATTTTGGATGACAACTCCCTGCGGTAGTGGTAAGTTATCTGACCTTTTTACACACTTGAAGCTCTTATTTATCTCCAGTTATTAAAAACTGTTTGCTGATGGCCTGCTGATCAGATTAACCCGTGGGCGTTCACCCACACTGAATTATTATTCTTCCTGAATCTGTTGAATCCAGTTTTTTTCCCACAGTCGCTTCGGCTTCTGCTGCCGCGTGTTTGGGTTTCTCCGCCTCTGCCTGTTCCCTCAGACGAGCGGCTCTCAAAACACTGGCCCCCTGGATTATTAATATTTATCATTCACACATCCTGCCGTGAATTATTCTCCAGAATAGGATGAGATTTTGTCAATAGCTGGGAAAAAAAACAACAGAAAAAAAAGGCACCCCTGTTTTTATTTATAAAAACAGGGGTGCCTCTTCGAGGGCGGGGGGGGGGGGGGGAAAATTTTTGGGGGGCCACGGGCCCGGGGGGGGC
>NW_015112836.1:430924-433520 GCF_001443285.1 Poecilia latipinna
GGAGAAGGCGGGACAGGTGTTTGAATTAGAAGGGGCTGGGGGGGGCGGGGGGGGGGGGGGGGGGGGGGGGGACAATATTTGGGCGTCGCACGGCCGCGGTGTGACCTTCGATGATGTCAGGAATGACATAGCGAGCGATCGGCTCTTGTGTCATTTGGTGGGGTTGGAGGATGTGTCTGCATAGAGCAGCTTATGCAGACACGCCCGAGGCATCCTGAGCAGCTCATTTCATCCCATTTTCACCACAGATGGAGTTTTTAAGTAGATGCGTAATTGCCAATACGACAAGAAGCTCTTGTGTTTATCCAATAATAGCCTTGATCTGTTCCCACAGCAGGACGGCTGCCAGCCCGACTGCAGGTTCTGGTTTCCCTTCTAGACGTCCTGACTGGGTCAGTTACAGCAGCCAGCATCTAATTGGAGTTCAGTCGTACGAACATTTGCTGGTTGTCGCACTGAAAGATGTGAAAGTGGTGAGAGCCAGAGTTGGATAAATGTGCCAAACGAGACTGAGGGCACGTCTGCAGCCTTCTTATGAGACACTACCAAAGAAATTTGCTCAATCACTTCCTACAATTTCTACCATACAGGTCTGAATTTACTTTGAAGGCATTTTGAGAAGTTAGCAATCTTTTCTTCGTGTGGTATTTTGCAACGTGTTCCTCAAAACGCCGGAGAGACATCATGGCTGTCTCTCGGTATTTTGTCTGAATGCCTGTGGATGTGACCTAGATGTGATTCTGGCTCCTCCAGGAGGAGCAAGTATTTAGTTTTTGGGTGACATGTCAACAGTCTGATCAGTGTTTTCAAGGTGAGTTTAGATCTTGTTGAAATATCACCCTTAAAGTGAAACTAACAAACATCCATTTTTTTTGTTGATAAACAGTCTAAACAGGTTGTTTAGAATCATATCTTTATGTTTCTGTGCAAATTTTGACATTTTCGTGTAATAGTAATAGCTCCTCATTAATTTGGCACTGCTGGCCTCCTTTGGTCGAACGAACCAAAGGAGGTTCAGTTGAATTCTCCTGTTGGTTGCAGCTCTGCAGCTCAGTACAACCTCATCACAGCCCCGCATTCAGGTGTAAAACCACCTCAGACTGAGCGCGACCGCAGTGAGCATTGATCGTAGTACTCGGCTTTACAATGGTGAGATAGATTCATCTGCGATGAGGACACGGAGTGGAAAGGGTCTCCTCTGCTCTGACTCCAACGATTTAGGATGTCATCGGATATCATAAATCCAACGATGTCATAAATCATATGATATCATGACACCAGACATGTGCGATATGTCTGGTGCAGATGACTGTCAGAGTGACTGCAGTGCTGAGGAAACCACAAAGCCACAAAGAAGAAGAAGACGACAGGAAGTGGTTGGAGGATCATTGTGGTTTTTGATGACCTTTTGTGCGAATAAACTTATTTTAATTGCATTTAACTGCAGGTAGTGTCCCCAAGTGGTCAGATAATTCTCAGTCAAACATCCAGCATCCCAGTGTGATTGACTCTTCATCAGCGCAGACAGAGCATTTGCATAGAGATAGATGAGATTAAATATTGTTATGGATTCATTGTTGTGTGAATACTGTATATGTGGTTGTATATGTGCTGTTTTCCTCATAGCTGATGATCATCACATAGAAAGGCAGTGCTAACACAGTATTTCTGCACATGCTATTGAATTTAAAGGTAATTGTTTGAGGGTATCAGGGTTTCTTCGGCTATTTAATTTAGAAGCTGATCTCCGCATAAGAACTGATCTTTTCAACTGCAGCCTTGCTGATTCAATATGTGAATCCTTAATTTGGTTCATGTGGCAGCAAGATGAACATTTGATTTACCTTGTTCAACATTCTTCGCTTCATTCCCATCAATTTTTAATGGATGTTTTTTCTTGTTATATAAAAATACTGTCTTACCTGCATTTTTATGACTGAAGGTGACGAATTACCTGAATATACATTGAAAAAGCCATCAGTGTGATAATGTGCAGACACCAGAATGTATTTTAGTATTTTAAAACTTAATAGATTACTGGTTTCTGAGATGTTGTTCTTAAACTCTACACAAAGTAGAGCTTTAAAATATCATAACAGACAGTACTACCAGTATGTTTTGCACTCTTGATTCCAAGAATCATTCCTCTCAAGTCCCCGTAAATTCAACGATGATAGGAAAAATAAGAGCTGAATCATGCTGGCCGAGATAAGATCTTCCATGACAAACATTGTCCCGTTCTCATTGTGTTTGTTTGGTTGCAGGCACGTGGCAAAGCGCTGAACCGGGACCCCCATCCCACACAGATCAGACCCATTGTTCCAGAAGGTCGCCGGGGCATGACCTGAGCTGACACAGGACACCAGTGGGAGGTGAGAGTCTATGTGGGAGAGCACCAGGAGTTACAATGCTCATACAGTTCCTCGCAAAACTATTATTATTTCTTTGTTAAACTTTATCATGTTCAAATTAAAAGGCTTCAATGCATTTAGGATTTTATGTGATGAGCTAACATAATTTGTGTGTGTGTGTATATATATATATATATATATATATATATATATATATATATATATATATATATATATATATATAT
>NW_015112836.1:436769-445908 GCF_001443285.1 Poecilia latipinna
ATATATATATATATATATATATATATATATATATATATATATATATATGTATATATATGTGTATATATATATATATATATATATATATATATATATATATATATATATATATATATATATACACACACACACATATATATATATATATAGAAAGCCAAACTATGAGAGGATAGAATGGTTTTCTATCCTCAGAAAAGAGCAGCTCAATAAATCATTAAAAGTCTAACATTCACATGACATTCACAGGTAAACTGCATGAGGTCAACCATCATAAGTAAATATCCAATGTGTTAACTGCTGATACTTAATATGGCTGTGTTCCTGTGGGAACCACGTTTGAAAACTTTGCCCCAACTTTTTAATGAAGCTGACCCCTTTCGAAGTGCTTATTTTGCACAGAAGCTTTTTCTGAAAACCTCGTTTTAACTTCTCCTTCAATATTCATCAAACATGTCAAAGATCTGCAGACCTGAGGGAAATGTTCCTCCGCATGCACTCCGGCTGAAAACCCGTGCAGGCCTTCTTTTCCCAGAGTGTGCGAGCGACGCGTGGTGTCGTGGGCGAGTACCACCTGACAAGTCCCGTGTTTCTGAATCAACTTAAGGACGGAACAGGGCTAGGAAAAGCATGGGAAAGTACCAAAGTACAGCTTATGAAATACCCTTTGAGAAAAAAGGTAGAGACACCTTGTCCGCCGTGGGACAATGGATAAACTGCATTTGATCACGTCATACAGGATGCAGCCAGGAGGGAGAGCAGGGCTGCCTGGTCGAGCCAGACAGGTAGTCTGTTGGTGACATGTTGGTCTGCATGACTTTAACCAGTCTGTAAGGACATTCAGCCTCCTGCATGTTGAAACGGACCAGTGGTCCCGCTGAGCGCTGGCACTATCATCTGAGGACAACCTCTGTGTTTGTGTGATCACAAGCAAAGATTAAGTCTTTTGATTGCGGCACAAAAAAGGGTTTAGATCACAGTTTGCTGGAACAATAAATCCATGGATTGGGATAAAGGAGGACTTCCTCTGAGAAATCAGCCTGGCGCGAGTAAAAACACAAAAAAAGTCTAAAAGTGCCACAGATGGTGCCAGGGAAATCTTCCTTCTACTTAATATTTTTAAATATTCTGAAGACAGAATTCTTCCCAAATGTGGAAAAATAATTTTGTGTTAAACTGACTTTCCCTAGCTATTCAAATCTGCACTTAATAAAAACAAGAAGACAAAAGGCTATAGCGATCTGCATCATTCTTCATAAACCGGCAACATTTAACTGCAATAACGTGATCAGATTTCACATTTTTCTATTTTTTCCATAAAATAACAGGATTGTAAATCATAACAAAAATAATGTCATGCTATGGTGCTAAAGACTTTTGTTAAAACAAGTTTCTTCACTTAAGGCATCATTAGCCTGCTGCGTAGCTTGCGCAAGCTAACGCGAGCTATTTTATTTGTAGTTTAAGCTGCCTGTTGGCTACCTTATGACTTAACATTTATACTATAGAGCATTTTTAAACAAAGCTAGCTACTGTGCATCAGCCTTTAGGTTTTTTCTTCAAATTCTACGTTCTTGCCATCATTCATAGTTTAGCCTGGACTGGTAGCCTGTCCCGGGTGCACAAACACAGTTTGTGAAAGCTTTAAAAAAGCTGAATATTCTTAGTTTTCCCAGAAATATTTTAAAAATCTCATTTTGTCTTGTTTTTATGACTCCAGTATCTTGGTTCTTCTTGTACCTTAATAGATTTATTTGACAGTGGTATCCAAATATTGATAATCCATGTATGGAAATCTGCTTTAAATCAACTTCAACCACATTCGGATGGATTATGCAAAAGTAATTCAGATCACCACTGAAAATTTCTGAATTAAAATGAGTTATATTTTACCGTTGGGAGATGCATGTTCTGTGTTAGAACATTTTCTAATCTCTGATGCAGTTAGCATGTTTTTTTTTTTTGTTTGTTTTAGCGTCTCTAAATAAGGGGTTCACTGCAGTGAAGGTTCACCCCTGACCACAATTCTCCAAGCTCAGCTCTCACATATGTCAGCCCGGTTCTGTCCCTGAAGAGAAGCGTCATTAAAGATTTCTATCATTCTTCACAGAAGAAATGTGTTCACATATCAGTTGTCTCATCTTGTTCACCTGCTGTCATGGCGACAACTTGAGGTCCCCCTCCCACTCCCTCTACCCAGACCGTCTGTTTTTCTTAAGAAATGCCCCCACCCACCAAACATCCTCTGTGTCACTCTCTTACTAGCCTCCACAGAGACAGGAAGAGGAAGTTGAGTGTTTGATTGTGTGCAGCAGCCAAACACCGATCAGGTTTACCCCCTCCTCTGAAAATAAACCACATCAGAAGCGCTGAGGCTGTGCGACAAACGGCTGTTTATCATATTTAATGCTGAAGAAGGGGGGGAAACAAGTTGTGTCGGTCAGCTTTGATGTTCCAGGACAGGCAAAAGGAGCTTCTTGATATATTTTCTCAGCTGAAGACCGCGGGGTTCTGCTTCACTCTGGGGAACAATGACCCGCTCTGGGAGCATTCACCTCTGCTCTGTTTTCAAGTCGAAGCCGGCTGCGTTCACAATGGAAAATAACCGACAGCAAGAGTCCACTGGGAAAGGGCCAACCGAAGCTGATTATTACAGCCATATTTAAACCGATGACATTAATTTAACACATTTATTACCTTTATAAAGAACCACCGAAACCTTTCATTACATTCTGTCACTTTGCAGCTGCAAACTTCAGTGTATTTTATTAGGATTTTTATATCGCACACCAACGCAGAGAAGTGTTTTTTTTATACATATGTAAATATTTTATAAAAATCTGAAATGTGTGGTGTGCACCTGTTGAGTCAATCTTTTGTGGAGACACATTTCCTTGCATTTACAGAAGCAGGTATTCTCTTATCTATCTAGAAAATGGAGGTTCTAGACCAGGATTGATAAATGTTAAATAATAAGATACATTAAATTAAAAATAAGGTCTCATTTGTTTATCTCATTAAGAGAGGCACTAGCCAGTGCAACGGGTGGATTGGTTTCTACGACAGCATGTTAGGGCCACTGAAGATAAAAAAACAACAACAAAGCAGCAGTAAGTTTCTGCCAAAGCTCTCTGACATTTTGAGATTAAATTGGAAATTTTTGAGTTTGAAAAGTTGAAAGTTTGCTAGAAAAAAAAGAAGTTTTGAGATTAATCTCAGAATTTTTTGTAGAAAAAACCTTGTAGATTTCTAAGTTTCATAAGTCCAATATTTTTGATGTTTGAGACTCAGAAATGTTCAAAAATTTCTAATATTAATCTCAAAATTTCATATATTTTTTTGCCGGAAATCTGCTCCTTCTGTTTTTTCTTTCTGCTGCGGCTCTAACTCACCATCGTATCTGTGTCTCGACATCAGCATGTGCAAAACGTAACATCCGTCATGATGCTGCTCATTCTGCCAAGCGGACGTTGTGACTGAAATATAAACCAGAAGTTTTTTTCAGCTCACCTTTCAAGTCACGTAAAATATTATTTCATCTCACGTTCTGTTCTCTGGGACAGCTCCAGCTGG
This sequence comes from Poecilia latipinna, assembly GCF_001443285.1. NCBI lineage: Eukaryota > Metazoa > Chordata > Actinopteri > Cyprinodontiformes > Poeciliidae > Poecilia > Poecilia latipinna. The sequence continues at coordinate 440,340 of NW_015112836.1, forward strand.
GAACAGGATCGTCTTTCTAGAAACAGAGAAATGTGATCACATCTAACAGTTTACATGAGGTTAACGTGGGTTTAGGACATTTGAGAATATAAACAGAGTCACATTGACAGGACTTCACACACAGACAAGGAGCACCGATCGAAACAGCACAACGTGGTGCTGCTACTGCTGCTGCTGAGGAAACGAATGCTCCGACGTGCATTTAGAAAAGTTTACACATTAAATTATATTCAGTTTACCACTAAATCTGCAATCAGATGCTTCAAATGTTGCAAAACAAAACAGCTGAAATGTTTGGCGCCCACATACTTGCCATACTGCACTAGAGATTGTTTGGAGATTGTGCTGCAAATTGCAGACGTGAAGGGATTCTTTTACTAAAAATATTTAAGATTGTTAGTTTTTGCCCGAAGCATATACTTTTAAAGTTTCACATATGCACTCCAAAAAGTTGAGAGATTTCTTTTGATTGGAGTGAAGCTGCTGAAGTCTTTTCTAGACTGAGACGAGACATGATGTCTGCATTTATTTAAGATTAGTTTAATAGAGGGAGATGCTACATCTGAAGGGATTATCTTTGAAATAACTAACTACTTAAATAAATAATGGTATGTCGCTAATCTCATCACAAATTAGGAGAGTTGCGTTGATGTTTTGGCCGTTTCAGACCTCCATACTACAAACGTCCATCAAATGATAAGAAACAAAAAGAGGGGACATTGTGAAAGATACTGATTTTAGAATTTGTAAAGTAAATTTCAAATATCTTTATTAATGTGTGACTGTTTAACTTACAGCCCATGATTTGGTTTGATGGATGGATTAGTTTTTCAAGTTGGGCAAATCAAAAGCATTCACCCACTTGACTTACTTTGGTTATCATGGGTTTTTTCTTTTTTCCAACAATATCTTTATTGGTTTTACAACACACACGCCTTCTCCCAGTCCTCTGAAGGCAAGTTCTCCTGTAAATCCTCCCTCCAGGCATTGAGCCTCCATAAAGAAGACTCAGAGGATCCCTCCACTAACATGCTATATAGTTTAGAGATAATTCCTTTTCCCAAGCAATCATTCTTCATTTCGATTTCTAAAGTGGACAGTGGGGGGATGGACTCACACTGATTTTGAGATGAACTAGTAAAATTCCTCACCTGTAAATATTTAAAATAATGTTTACTTGGAATATCATACCTGGCCTTCAGCTCTTCAAATTACATCATAAACCCATCCTCTGAATCCACAAGATCTCCCATTGTCTTTAAACCTTTTTCAGCCCATTTCCTAAAACCAGGATCTGCCCTGGAGGGAAAAAACTGGTTACCCCATATCGGACTGAAGCGTGATAGAGAGGAGAAATCGCCTAAATACTTCTTAACCTGATACCAAACCAAGATATCATATTTCTGACTATAGGGTTTTTGTCCTTTTTTTTAGTACTCTGATTTTCTCTGAGTAAATGTACTGGGGTAGAGAGAGAGATACAGAACAATTTTCGATATTCACCCAAGGCAAGAGAGATTTATCTGTAAAGTAATACATCATAGTCCTCAATTGAGCTGCCCAATAGTACCAAAGTGGATTGGGGCACCTGAGGCCAGCTCTGTTGTACGGTAGGTACAAAAGTGATAAACGTAACCTTGGTCTTTATTATTCCACAAAAAGCGTATGAAAATATTTTTTATTGCCGAGAATAAATTGGCAGGAGTGGGATGTTCTGGAACAAATACAAAAGTTTGGGCATTATGTTGGTTTTAAGAACATTAATTTGTGCTATAAGTGACGAGGGCAGGTTGTTCCATCTGTCTACAGAGGCAGTAATTAAGTCTATCATGGGGTTATAGTTAACTGCAACAATGTCACTTATACATGGTACTATCCTAATCCCCAAATATGTAAAACAGTTTACCTTTTTGAATTGGAAAAGATTCCCAACACTGTTTCTTTCTTCTGAATTAAGTAACATTAAAGAAGACTTGTCTTTATTTACTTTATATCCTGATATTCTTCCAAATGTGTTTATTAGATCTAACAAGGCTGGAATAGAATCATTCAGTTTTTCCAAAAAAAAGAACGACATCGTCAGCAAATAAAGCAATTCGATGTTCCTGTTGGCCTATTGTCAAACCTGTTATGTTTTTATGAGACCGCGTCGCAATGGAAAACAGTTCTATTGCTAGGATAAATAATAAAGGCCCCTTATATAGGCCTTGAAGGCTTCCCACCTTAAAGAGGGTGGTGTTTCGTCTGTGTTGATTTCAAAATAGATGTTAATTTGATTATCTATGAAAGACATAAATTCTGGGTGTAGCAGCCACTTTTGTTTAAATTTCCATCTAGGAGGGTCTCTCCTTAGTCTTAAATCCTCATAGATTAGTGAATTTGGTGCATGGTCAGATATTAAAATGCTTTCATATTGACAGTCTCTTATTTTATGTCTCAGGATGGATAAAATTAAAAAGTAATCGATACGCGAATATGACTTATGTGTATTTGAATAGCACGAGTATTTTAAGCTCTTGGGATTCATATCCCTCCAAATATCAATCAAATGAAGTTCCTTCATAAAGTGTTGAATTGTTCGTCTGCTTTTAGAATGAGAGTTGTCAGTACCTGAACTTCTATCCAATTCTGGGTTCATTGTGCAGTTAAAATCTCCTGCTATAATACAGCTGCCAGACAGTGCGGAAATTGTAAGAAAGAGATTTTGGAGAAACTTTGGGTCATCAACATTTGGGGCGTAAATATTTATCAGGTTTATTTTTTCTGTGATAAGTACTGTAGAATAATGTACCTCCCAGCCCTGTCTTTAATAACCCTTGACTCCGGAACAGGCAACAGGTGAGTTCAATATCAGAGCGCATAGATTTCGCCCTAGTCATTATCTGTTTGACTTTTTTTTAGTTTTTGTAGTCCCCTGCAGCTCCAAGTAGACGTTTTAATTCTTAACCCACAAGACATGCCTAGTATTTTAAAGTTATTCAAAGACAAAGAAACCAAGAACACCTGGACGTTAAATACTACATCCATAATAATAATGAACATTGAACAGTGTACCCCCTTTAAACTTCAAACTCTGTTGCCCACCCTCCTCCCCCTTTAATACTCTGGCACCCATCTAACAGCTGGAGGCTGTTCCACACAAAAAGTGAGGACCAACCGACTGTGCCTGAATATTTCCCCCATCCTACGCCACCCCGCTACATAAGAAACTCGTTACTGAATGGATCCAAAAAATAAGTAAGTAAAAGTAGGTTATTGGCTGTGAGCCTCTGGGATAGCATGCATAAAATATAATAGGCAAATTATTTATCCTTATTTATTTTTGCTTCACTTTAGAAACCATAACTGTCCATCCCTGTTAATATGTTGCGATGCAATGGTGTCGTCATTGTCTCACCCAGGTCCGGTGTTCTGTCAGATCAGCATACCTTGTCAGATAGTCATACGCTTAGCTCAGACATGTATACGCTGTCATTACCATATGATTTTATTTAATCAGCAACATTGAATCATTACGTAGTTAATCATATACTTTGTTATTAACAGCTGTATGGCATCCTGACTTAACGGTTAAGTAGGTTAATGAGTTTTACACGGGCGTGTGTTGTAGTTGACTGCAGCTGCAGCTCGACTCTGCTTTAAATACACTTTGAAACCACGACAACGCATGTATATCTATATAGTTATCATATTATATGATATTATAAACAATTTAATGACTTATTTTCGTCATAACTTGTTGCCTCTGCTGAACTGACAACTCCACTGACGGTCGGACTTCTTAATGCGCATGCGCGGGCATGCATACCAACTGCATGTATGCTATCCTGACAGCGTGTGGCCATCTGATAGAACACCGCCTTCTGTTTTCAGAGTCCTTACAAAGTTCTCTGCTTCATCTGCTTGGTTAAAGATGCGAGACGTTGTGTGTCACCAGCAGTCGAGCAGGAGGACTCATGCCGTATCGTATCCCCATGGCCCGGAGTTGATGTCTCACGCCAACAAACTCTTTGTTTTTTTGTGCACACCGGCTGCGAGGTCCCCATAAAATCTCACCGGATGGTTCTTGAATAGGATCTGTCCCTTCGTCCTGGCAGCCCTTATCACAGTTACTTTATAATTTAAGAACTTCATAATAAGAGTCCTTGGTGCAACGGTGTTGGATGTGCTTCTCTGGCCCAGCCGGTGCGCTCTCTCCAGTGTCAAAGTGGTGCGCAGCGGTGCCAGATTCAGAACCTCCGGTAGCCACTTTTCCAGAAAGGCGCAGGCGTCCTCTCCCTCCGCGCCTTCTGGAAGGTAAACCAGTCTCAGGTTTGATCGTCGCGATCTGGCCTCCAAGTCCAACACTTTCCCTTCGAGGTCTTTAGTTTTAGTTTCAAGAACCTGGACCCTAGCTTGATGGTTGGTGATGTTATCCTCACCAACCCGCTCGGCGCACTCGTTAACATCTTTTTTCACATTCTCCATTGCTGACAGAATACCATCCAGTCGGGAGGACAAATCCGATTTTAAATTTGCAATTGCAGCCAGTATTGCCTCTGAACCAGCCTCAACCGTCCTGTGCTTCTCATTTAACCCCGGTGTTCCTCCTCCATCGTCTGCCACGTGGTGGTGTTAGCTTCGCTATTTTCGCAGCTAGCTTCAGAGCTCTCCTTAGAAGTGAAGTTAGATCACTTCGATTGAGTCGGCTTGCTGGAGTTTTTACTGGGCTTCCTTTGTGAGAGAGGCATCACAGCTGTTTTAAACGTCGCTGAGTGTCACTTGTAACGAGTATTTTTCCAGGATTTCACAGAAAGGTTAGCGGAGTCGAGGCGAGCACGTCCTCCTCAGTAAGCCGCCATTACCGGAACCCCGGTTATCATGTTTTTCTCAGGTCAAGATATCTTTAAATTATTTACCCGATTTGCACTTATTTTCATCCATTTCACAACATTTAGATTTTCTCATTATAATGGGAATAAATTCCAGTAGCATCGACTGAACCAAAGCCAGCCGCTGAGGCTTCGACTGAGTTTTATTCTGCTTTCTGTTCGGTATTGAAACAAAAACACTTTTATTTACGACGTAAACATGAATAAAAAAAAACACATCATCTGTTGTTAATCAAGCTCATAACCACCACTTATATTTTTGAATAAATACTAATATCTTTGTGTGTTTCGTGGTTTCCACGTTTCTTTTCCACACACCTTGGAGCAGTGGGTGTTGCGTTGGCGGATGCGAGTTTGTTTCATGCAACACGCATGCTGCTGCTGCTGCTGCACGCACATTTGCACGGAGAGACTCCGTTTAAATCCATCCAGGCACAGCCACAGCAGTGGGCTGAAGCTCGGATGCAGCGGCCGTGGTTCCTGACCCCCCGCCGTCAGGAAAAGCTCTGCGTGACGCCAGGTTGATTCATTTCCAACGTTTCCACACATGCATTCTTATTTTCCCTCCATTTTCGTTGATTCTCATTCACTGAGAGTGCGGCGTTGTTGTTTTTTTTTTTTTTTTTTTTTTTTTTTTTTTTTTTTTTTTTGGGGCCCCACCCAAAAAAAAGGCGTTTCGCCCCCCCCCCCCTCACCCG
>NW_015112836.1:449354-452906 GCF_001443285.1 Poecilia latipinna
TATATATATATATATATATATATATATTTCCTCCTTCCGCTCCTGCCCTTTAGCTCAGGCTTTCATGCAGCATTGAGAGTCTTGCATAAATATGGGCTAAACATGAAATAAAAATTGCTCTCCTCCAAAACGTTCCAAGCTTTTTCAGAAACGGACAGAGATATGTGATCGTAGAACATGCTGCTTTTGCGTATGTTGTCTAAAATATCTCCAAAATCCCTTATTGCTAATGCAGCACATTGCTAAAGTATGAGTGTATTTTATTGGGACTTTATGTGATACACTAACACAAAGTATTGGAATTAACCAATGTGTTATTTTCAAATTGTTTGTGCAAATTGGTTTACATTTGTTTTAAAACCCTCTTTACTCTGATACCCCTAAATAATATCCAGAACAGTCACCTTTGAAGTAATAATCACAGAATCCACTGGTGTGTAAATTTTAATTTTAGTTTAAATGTAGCAGTTCAATGAAAACATGAAGGGAAGATGGATGTAGCTAAACACTGGTCAACCAATGAAAGGTCAAATTTTATCTGCTAATGAAATATTTAATTAGTGAACTACATATTTAGTTCTCAACTAAATGTTTAAGTCTAAGCAAAAATATTTAATTTGCAAGCTAAACCTTTAGTTCCAAATTGAAAATTGTCATGAGTTGTGGTTGGTGGTGATGAGAATGAGCACAGGGACCCAGCTTGAGGTGAAGATGATTAATTTAATCAAAAACAGTCCACATCTCAGGCAGCACAGCAGAGCGGAAACACGGAGGCTCAGCACCGGTAGCAACTGAATTAAACAAAGACTGACGCGACGAGCTAATGCCGACACAGGACTAAACAGTTCAACTGTGCCGGCAGACGAACTATCATAGACAAGACAAGGACCCGACAAGAGACAAAGAATACACAGGGAGGGTAATCAGGTAACTAGGCACACCTGGGAAGCAATCAACGGGGAAGACGCAGAAACAACAGAGACTCACGGGACAGAAACTGAACACAGAAAACCCTTAAAAATAAATGCACAGAAACACGGATCATGACAAAAAATGTACTTTCCAGAATAAATATTTAGTTCTGACTTAAATATATAATGTTCAAGATAAACACTTTCTTTGGAAAATAAGTATTTAGTTTGAAAAGTTGATGCTTGGTTTGAAAATTAAATGTCTAGTTTGGAGAATAACTATTCACTTTGGGATTAAATATTTAATTAAACTAAATTTGTAAGTCTGCGTTAAACATCTAAATTGTAAACTAAATATTTAGCTTTCCAACTAAATATTTAATTTGCAACATTAAAATTTAGCCTGCAGTTTAAAAATATTTAGTTTGTGAATTTAATATTTAGTTTGGAACTATGACGTATAAAAATGTATGACTGACATGACGAAAGTATGAACTCCCGTTTTGTCAAAAATATTTTACTGACAGCCTCATTTATTCATCGTTTAGCCTTTGATTCATTCACTGAAGGTAAAATGTAGGAATCGTGGAGTCCAGTCCAGACTGGGGGGGTTTTTTACTTCCTCAGCGGGTTGAAAACACGTCTTACTCCCTCTGTGCGTTTTCACATCAGCAGCCAGCATGATGCCGCCTCCTCTGACTGAGCGCTGCTGCAGGAGAGCAGCCATGAGTTAAAAACCCCGGAGGAACGCTCGGCTCTCAGCCCGGCTCTGAGTCCGGCTCTCAGCCCGGCTCCGAGTCCGGCTCTCAGCCCGGCTCTCGGCTCTTCTGCAGGCTCCTGATCGCAGCCCGGACTTTGGCAGCGAGAGCCGCTGGCACGCGGTGAGACGCAGCAGGAGTAAAGAGAAGACTTCCTGCTCTGTCATCCATGTGCCCACTCAACCAATCTGCTGCCACCGCCAGCCTCCGTGGAGCCGCGCGTGTCGTTGGGCTTTATCTCACATGTTCCAGGGAAGAGGCTGATTCATGCTATGATGAGCATAAAAATAAAATAAAAAAAAAACATCTGACAGCAGTTTCACATTGTGAGTTTTAGCAAACAGCTACAGCACTGTAGCGTGACTATATTAGACTGCTGGACAGTTCAAACAGACGGTTAGATAAAGACTGGACTCACATATACTGTCGTCTAATGTGTGCTTCACAAATGTTTTTCACTTTATTACATAACAGCCACAAACAACAAAGGTATTTTTACTGAGATCTTCAGGGGAATTAACACAAATTGGAGCATATTTGTAAACAAGGAGGATGTTTTTACCTGTACACTAATAAGTTTTGCCCAATCTCTTACAGAACGTAACTTAAACTCAGTCCGATTGGGTGGAGAACCTCTGAGAACAGTCATGTCAAGTTGTGACATTTTTTCAGTCTGATACATGCTCGTGCTTTTCCTGTTTTAAACCTTCCACACCTCTGGCTGCATATTTAAAGTTGTTGTCCGGGTGGAAGGCCAATGTTCACCTCAGCCTTTGAGTCCTTTGCAGCTTCTAACAGGTTTTCTTCCAGGATTTTCCAGTATCCAGCTCCACCTATGTCTCTGGCCAGCTTCTCCATCCCTTCTCCAGAAGAACATTGTCACAGCATGATGCTGCCACCACCACATTTCTCTGTCAACGAGATGATTTATTCTGCGTGATTTGCAATGCTTGTCCTCCAAAACAGTGTCTTGTACGCAGGCCAAGAAGTTCGGTTTTGCTGGACTCCCACATTGCCTTTGACATGCTGGAGACGGGTTTGTTTACAGTTTTATCTCAGGCATGGTTTTCTTCTTGTCACTTTCAAAAAAAAAAAAAAACCCTCCGAGGTCTTCACAGTACAGCTGGATTTATACTTACATAAAAAGATAAAATTACAAACAAGATAGACTAAATATTAATTTGATGTCACAGTGAAGACACCAAAAAACAAATACACACCATAATTTTCAGATTTGTATTTATAACAATGTAGCACTACTTTGTGTTTGCTACATTAAACCCCAATAGAATCCCCAATAAATTTGTGTTAAAGTGATGAGATATGAAGACGCTACATGTATTGAAATCAGCAGACAGAGGATGAGGAAATGTCCACTTTCACCCTCTAACACATGTTCACCGGGCCCAACTGTCAGAACCACCAGCGAGCCAAAAGAGAGATTTCCTTCCATCTGCTCTGGCTGACACTGCAGAGTGAGACATACTGCGGAGGCATCCGTCCAAAAACAAACACACACAAACACACGCGTACTGACTTAAACCAGCTCACTGAGGCGGCGTCCTTCTCTCCGTGCTGTGGAGCAACGCGGCCATCTCTTCTGGGTGTTTATCAGAAGTGTCGCCCGGCATCAAATGTTTATCTGAGAAGAGCACGCGATATCGACAGCGAAACGGAACAGGATGCACAGCTTAGCAGAAACAACACAAGGGTCCACAGCTCGCTAATTAGCTGTCTGCAGGGGAGCAACTACATACTTTCTGAGATGTAAGCGAACATGTCATCGGCGCCCCCGGCAGTATTGACATAAACTTGGACAATTCATCTTTAATTAAAGAATCAATAATAATAAATGTACATATATGTGAATAAATTGCTGCCTA
>NW_015112837.1:0-65289 GCF_001443285.1 Poecilia latipinna
AAATTTTTTAAAAAAAAAAAAAATCGCGCCCGGGTGTATCTTGGGGGGGTAAAAAAAAAAAAAAAAAAAAAAAAAAAAAAAAAAAAAAAAACGTATCTGAAAAGTATTTATAGCCTTCTGTTTTTGTGAAACCAAACTCGTTTGTATGTGTTTTTTCGTGCAGACAGAGATACTGGAGAAGCGAAGTCTGCGCCTGTGTGTGACCTTCTTGGAGCAGATAGCAAAGCAGACGGGCGGTGTTGTGTTGGAGATATGTGCTGAGCAGCGCAATCTCAATGACCAGGTGGAGTCCGAGTCTTTTTCAGCTTTCAGAAAACTAATTATTCAGAAGAGCGTGTTTCTGCCAAAGTCTACATCCACACATAATCGAACTAACCATAACTTGGCATGTGTGTGTTTAGCTGGAGGCAGAGAGCAAACCTGGGAATTTCCAAGCGGATAAGGGAATTTTGCTGTGTTCATTTTCTAATTCCCTGCGATGTTAAGATAGCACATATTCCTTTTTTTTTCCAGCAGTGTGAAAAAAAACAAGCTAAATGTTCTTTAGTATCAGGTTTAGTATCATGTGTGGATGTATTCCTCTACCTTATCTTTCCTTTTCTTTCTCCCTCTCTTTTCTCCCTCTTTTCCCATTTACATCATGAATAAGTTGCTGCCTAAGCACTGTGCCGAGTCCATCAGTGCTGCTCGCTACAGAAAGCAGAAGAAACCTTTGCCAAAGAAAGGAGAGGTTCAAAAAGAGAAACCAGGTGCTGAGAGCCTGAGAAAAGACCGGAGTGTGACCACCAAGTGAGCTTTTACTACATTTTCCTTCTAATAATAATTTTCCTGCCATTTTTCCACTGTGTGGCTCCTTAAAAAACATTATAACCTAGCAGAAATTTGAGGTGGTGGAGGTCTGATTTCCAGGAATGTACAGCATAATCAATCCAGTCAAAGAGATAAACTACTTCTGCAATACAAAGTTAGCTTGACGCAGTTTCACTTTCTAGAAAAGTTTTACCTTTATAAAAATAGAACTATAAACAAATTAGACACTGCTTACTTTTAAAGTTTATATATATATAAGTTAGTTAAGCTGAAGCCTTAAAGATGGCTCCAACTTTCTAACAACAACTAGAAGAGACAAAACGATCTCCTGGTTTTATAAAACAGATTTTGAGATGAGATTCCCTTTATACAATACAAACACATAAATCCAGTGATCTCACTAATGTACTAATCAAAGTACATTTCGATATTTACTCTTATTATTTAAAAAGTAGTACTATGTTTCTCAGTTATTTAAATATTTGTTGCTAATGAAGAAGAGACAATACAGACAATTCAGTCTCTATTAATATTTGTTAAAATGTGAACTTTTTCTCCCAAATCCTTCTTTATAAACCTCTGAAACAGAATAGAATAGAGTAGAAAATTATTAAATGTCACATGTGGAAAATCTTTCTCTTCTTGAAGACGCACGTTGTCTGTGGCCAAACAATGCTAAAAAAAAGTTCAAAATATTATCATTACAATCATTTTAGATTTCAGAAAGAGATGATTGGCTTAAAACCCTTAAAAGCACTGATTTCTTTCTTCTTTTTTTTATTTTTTTATTTACTAATCTGCCAAACCAAAAGCTCCAAAATTAGCCAACTTCAGTGTTTAGTCACATTACTTCACAGTGAAAAATCAACCCCAGGACTCACCTACACCATACTGATTAGGCATGCCGATGTCTCTGAAAAGTTGTTTAGGGGGAAACAAATTTATAACTTTTACTTTAAAAAAGTGCTCAAGTCACAAACTGCTAATTTGCCAGAAAAACGCTTTTCGTGACGCTTATGAGCATGAGATGTAAAACGGCTCAGTCATGAAGAATTAAACATTGCAATAAACTCCACCACCTTGTTTTGTTTAAGATGTGTTTTGACATTTTCAAAAGATTTGTTACTTCTTATGGTGTCATTTTGTTTCTGCTATTACCTAAAAGACATAACATGCTTTTAACTTTACAACCCTTCACGTTGATTTAGAAGAGGTTACCAGTTTATTAAAGTTAGAAAGAAAACCCCTCTGCCTGTTATATATAAATGTACTGTACTAATTTATTGGCAGTGTGTTTTATTTTACTGTTTTTATAGTTTGATCCCCTTTCTGTTTATATTTAACCACAACCTAAGGGAGAAATTTAAACCTGTTTTTTTTTTCTCTCCCCTCTGCTCATTTGGAAAACATGCTCTCAGTTCTCTGTTTATTACCTTATTTGTGTGTGACAGAACATCAAAGCGGAAGTCATTGTTAAAATACTTCTCCTAACCTCCTTGAGAATTGAAATGTCCCCCCTGTGTCTCTCTGTCTCTTAGCATGGACAAGTTGCACATGATGCTGACAGAGCTGTGCTCCTCCTACAGTCTCAGCGCAGACATTATGGTCTTTGAACATGTTGTCGTTCCAACAGAGTTCCTCCTTTCCCATCTGGAGATGCGTCTGACAGAGTAAGACTAAAACCTAGGAGAGTAAAGTGACCTAATGAATCTTAAAAATGGTTATAATGTTCCGGAAGTAACATTCTGCTGAGAAGTGATATGTTGTCCACTGAGCTCCCTTATTTAAGTCTTCCACACAACGAAATGATCTTCAGTTTAAATAACTGTTGTAAGTATATACACAAAAATTGAAATATCTTGTGGTTCATAGCAGGATGTGACATGATGCCCTTAAACTATTAATCATGTTTCACATCACTCTTTTAAAACTATCATTTTTTTTATTTGTACTGTTTCTTTTCTTTCATTCATTTCCAAATAATCTGTCATTATGGGAAAATGCTTTTCCTCAGCACAGTGATGAAGTCTGATTTACTTTATAATTCCTTCATGTTAAGCTGTGTTGAACACACCTAAAAATCTAAGCAGAGATCCCTGATGTCATTTCTTGGCTCTTCCTGTTTAGGTTCTAGCCGTTTGTTTAAGCTTTTGGTCCCAGGGTGACTTCATGATTCCCTGAATATGTTCTGTTTTGTCTCTATGTCATAGTCGATGACTATCTTCTTTGTCACATCAAAGTTGATTCCCTTGAGTAGCAGCATTCTTCCAGTGAATGGTCTCTGTGGCTCAAGCTATAAATAAAATAAGCGAGAGAAAGTGAGAGAAAGCCAGGCCTTAACGAAGAAGTAAACTAATTTTCCTCAAGTAAAGCCCTGAAGCCCCAGACTCATTGACTTTCTCTGCCAAGCCACCATGGCTCGTTTAACCACTTTTAAGATTCCATCTGAGAACTGTCGGCATGCTGACAAGTGACAATGTTTAAACATGTTTCTCCAGAATCATCATCAAGATGACCAATTACAACCAGACCACCCAGGAGATAACACGTCCCTCTGACCTGCTGGCAGGGATAAAATCCTACACAGCCAGCATGCACGGCCTCGCAGGCTACATCAACGTGGACGTCACCCGGCTGGTGAAGAGTGTGCTGCTGCAGCAGACACAGCCGCTGGACTCCCACGGAGGACCCACAGTTACACACTACTACACAACGTGGTGGGTGTGCAGCTTCTTGCAAAACTGTTCATAACCCTTGGTAGTGCTATTTTACATCCATTAATAATATTTCAATTGGGTTTTATTTGACTGTTCAACACAAAGTAGCACATAAATGAAAGGGAAAGGATACATACTTTACAACGTTTTTTTGTAAAAAGACAACTGAAAGGTGTGGCATGCACATTAATTGAGCCCCCTTTACTCACATACGTCTAAACAAAATCCATTGCATCAAATAGCCTTAAGAAGACACCTGATTAGTAAAGTACAAGGTCTGATTGGATTTATTTCATCACAATATAAATCCTGGCCTGCCTATTGCCTTCCTATGCAATTCTGCTCTCCTCTCATTTCTTTCCGGTGCTCCGTCTGGGTTTTCTCCCAGTGAATTTCAACTGGGCCAATCATCGAACAAGAGAAATTTATGAAAGATAACGTGGATTTTACAATTGTAGTCTGCCTTTAGTTTTAGCAATGGCAGCAGAGGAAGTGAACAAAGCCTTTCAGTCCATGTTGGCCACGTTACTAAATACTGTATTAACATTAATATCTACCTCATTCTGCTCTGGATTCCTCTCCTTGAAGGGGTTGTTTACAGTGCAGGCAATTTCCGGTGAGCTTCATAATGTCCAACTGGCGTATTATATACATAACCGCCACACAGTGTTGGAGGCTGTGAAGATGGGAAAATACCCTAAACATTCAACCAGAACTTTACTGGAATGGTTTAAAGTTTAGATCAAAGCATATAGTCAAGTATTAGATTGACCCAATCAAAGGTCACATCTGTTTACAACGGAGCATTGGTGCCAAGACTGACAAAGTTTGATCTTTTCTGCAAAGAAAAAAAAGACTATTTCAGTCTCACTGTGTGAATCCTTGAAGAAATACCCAAAAGACTTGCAGCTGTAACTGCAACAAAAAGTGGTTCTAAGGAAAAGATTTATTACAGAAATAAATGTTTTCCTTCTTTTCACACCAACTCTACAAAGTATTGACTCCAGGCAGTTGAATATAAGTGAAAACCACGTTTCTGAGATTTTGATTGTAAACAAATCCTGTAACTTTTTTTTTTTTTTTTTAGTTTTGTGCTACTTTGTGTTTGTCTATCACATATAAATCCATTAAAACAAATGCATGTTTGAGGCCGTAGCATCACAGAGTAAAACATTTTTCAAGGGAAATGAAAACTTTGCAAGGCTCTGTAAGTGTACTTCATAATAAATATGAAGTGGATTCAAATAAATATGAAGTGTACCCTTAACCCTTCTCTACCTTGCTATCTTATCTTCTGAGTCATCCCGGGAAGTGATCTTTTAATTAACGTCTTAAGTTCAACCCGTCTGGTAAAGATCAAAGGCATTTCCTGCTTTCTTATGTTTTGTTTTCTGCACCTCAGGTATCTGGAGGCTCTTTTACGTCAAGCTAGCAGTTCCTTGATCGTCCACTGTCCTACGATGCAGTGCTTCGTCAGCCAGAACGCCGACAACGACCTAAGCTTCAGAGCAGAGGAGTTCTCAGACGTATCAGGTCAGCCCCCAGAGCTTTAATGACGTGCAAATATGAAATATTAACCTACTGCCAGTAAGGACCAAAACAGAATATTTTGTGGCAACACATTTCAATTGTATTTCTTATCAGTTTTTATTGCTGAAGGAAACTTTCTACCGCATATTTCCAGTTAAGCTTTTACAAGAAACCTGATATTGAGACCAATAGTAGATCAGACAAAAACCTAAAGATAAAAGACAAAAATGTTCTGCAAGGTTAGCAAACATCATCACAGCGATGATTCTTGCCTGCAGAACTACTGCCCTGGGGGATCCCTTTCGTCTGATCTCCAGCCCAATAATCCTCACACGAGCAAACTAGAACCCTTTTCCCAGACTAACATCAAAACCGTATCTTTTCAATGTGTAAACATTATCAGCTGAAAAATATTAACCTATTCAAGTCTATTTTTATTTATTTAACTCATAATTTAAAAGACAACCTTTTGACTTATATCTTTAAAGGGGATATATTACACAAAATACACTTTTTGCTCTTTTGTTTTACTTCCATTTGGGTCTCTACTGCTTCTAGAAACATTTCCAGACACCAAATGTTTTTTGGTGTCTGGAAAACAAGCCATTTCAAAAACCTCGCAATTATAACTCCACAATTGGTTGGCACTGTCAAAGGACAGACTTGGATAGCTGGTTTTATCACTGTCTGGCTGTACAACAACTTCTGAAAATGGCAAGTATATTGTTGTTGATTTACCATTCAGAAACCAAATTGTCTGCTTCTGGGTCTGACTCAGAGTCAAGGATGTTCTGTTGTACAATTGTGCATCTGTTTGCAGCCATTTTCATGGGCAAGTTCAAGGTTGAGTCGGGGGGGTGAGGCCAACAGCTTATTTACATAGAAGAGGCCCTAAAACAGCTCCTTCTCAAAGGAGCTCAAAATAGGCAGCGCCTCGTGGCTGAAATTGTATTATATGAGAATGATTTTATGCAAAAAATGTAATAGACATGTTATAATAGATGACCAGAACATTGTGTTATTATTAGAGGCTGCATGGCCTTCTTACACTTTATTTTATTTTATTTTATTTTATTTTATTTTATTTTATTTATTTATTTATTTATTTATTTATTTATTTATTTATTTATTTATTTATTTATTTATTTTTTTAAATTAAACCATTGGAAAACAACAAAATAAGCACAATAATATATTTTTTGTCTCTTTAATAGTTATTTAATTAAATAGTTATTTAATTAAATAACATTTAAATAAAGAAACATTCTGTTATCATAATCCTACAGGTTCCAGAAATGACTCACAGTTTGCAAAAGACAAAACTTCAGATGTCTGTCAATAGTGTGCATGTAAAACGAGCTCTGTTGCTCAAGAGGATGTGGAGTTTGCATTTGTGTTGGTGTGCATTGGTTTCTTTCTTACCGCTCGTCAGCTTATCCTGACATTGTCTGGTTTACATAAACGTCATTGCCTATTATTTGCCATCCTCCTCTGGCCCTTCCACATAACTACAATAGCATCACTTGTGTCTCTCCTCCACACAGCTTCTCATTCCACCTCCACATTACCTCAAAGCAGTGGTTGAGTTTCCCATGAAGGCTGTATTCACTCTACTACACACACATTTTAATGTTTACACTGGCAAGCTTGAACATTGCACATGCATCACAAGGACACCTCTGTGCTTCGGTTATCGCCTCCACACATTGTCATTCCTGCTGTCTATATTTACTCTTCCTCCCTGTCCAGTCCATTACCCACTGTATTATGTTGGTGTAGATTCTCAGTTATTTAGGACGTAGCAATCCTGAGAAACAGATATGAAGGCAACTGCTCTTCTCTTGATACCTTGAAGACGTTTTACCTCTCGTCCTTCTTCTTCGGTTCAGTTATGAAACTTAGATTTCAGAACAGTCACACTGATTAAGCAATAGAGGTCACTAACGTCACTAATGAGGCCACTTGAGACTGTGGCCCTGCACTCTATTCATTTCCTTTAAAGTGTTGTTAACTCAGATGATTCTAACGAGTTCCCAACATTGCCAGCATGTTCACTGCTTTGAGACACTTGAGACACGTGGCTGTTTTGGTCACGTGTCTCAAGGTGTGAGTTTTTGTGAAACAGCCTGGGGAGACGAGTCAAAGCTGCACTGTAGATGTCAAAAATTTGGAACCTTGGGTCATTGTGTTTGTTCAAGATTCTTCCACTCCTCTCTCAAACCAATCTGTCTTCCCTGCCCAAATGTGCACATTTTTATGTTCAAGTGATTGCCCTGTGTCCTTGAGATGTAGATAAATTGCTAAACCTTGACCTGATGAGTTCAAGTGTTGCACTATCATCTTGTATAGCTATGTTTTGTTTCTCCAATACAGAGGGCTCAACATTATTCTCCAAACTGGACTGCGCATACCACACCACTGACCTTGCGTTTGGGTGTTTTGTCCCTAAGGATGAAGTAGTCTCTATCTGAAAGTGTTACCAAGATTTAAAATGTACCAAAATATTGTGTTTAGAAAAAATTCTTCTTAGTTTCTCAGACATTCCCACCACATATTGTATGCTAATGTTCTTCTGCCTGCTCTTCTTCCTTCTTACACTGGCCTGTTTTCTTGAACTTCTGAATGCTTGAACATATGCATTTGCTTTCTTGATTGTGTACTTTCTTTGTCATTTCTGTTCCTCTTTGTGGGGACCTGACATCCATATATCTAAACCCACGACTAAGTGATGTTCCACCATATGTGCTCTGCTTTTCTCTTCCTCTATGTAGAAATTAGTCACAATAGGTGAGACTACGGACTCGGTAGCACATCGAATCTAAACCACACATGTACCAATCTATGTTCATTCACATGTTTGGCTTGGTGAGAAGCATAAGAGCTACAGTTTTCTCAGTTCATTGATTAAGCTGCACTCCCTGATCAAATTTACTGTGTGCAAGGTGAGACTGGGAGTCAAGCTCCTTATTGAATTCATGTGAAAACAGCACATTAGGAAACAGAGTCACTTTACTGGAGCTGAAGTGCGGTACGTCAACCTTTGTTCCACCATCTTTGAACAGCGTAATTGTTAACTTAATCAAATGTTTTCTACAGAGTTACAGGCCCTGGCAGAACTTATTGGTCCATACGGCATGAAGTTTCTCGGGGAGAACCTGATGTGGCACATTACTTCTCAAGTCAGCGAGCTGAAGGTACAGTGTGACGTGAAATAAGGATAGTTAAGCTGAAAATATTTAGCTACAACAGAGTATTAGGGCCATTGTCGATGAATAGAAAAAATAATATTGGCCAAAGAGAAAGAATGTTTCCACCAAAAAACTAAAATATTTTGAGATTTAGTTCAAATATATGCAGCAAAAAAAAAAAAAAAAAAAAAAAACACAAATGTTGATGAAAGGCATAGATTTAAAATATTAAAGTGAAGATATTCACTGACATTGTAAAGAAGGAATCAAAACAACATTTATTGAGATTATAAACATTGTCATAAAAAGTGACAGAAGTCCTCTGAGATACAGGTGGTACATTTATGGGACGCGCATCCCAGAGTGTAAGTGGCATAGCTGAACTCTTTTCCATTATCAAAACGGTATCTCCTGGGTGCAGACTCGTCTATCTCAGGTGTGTATTTCTGTCAGAGGTGTTTGTGGAGAATCTGTATCCAACATGTGACATTCGATTATTTTTTAAGCCTTCAAATCACAACTAAGACTTAATAACTTCCAACATCTTTTTAAAAAGATAGTTCAGCTCTGATATGGTGCGCTGTCACTCCATACATTATCCAGTTATTTTGAAAAGACCTTCATAAAATAAAGGATCGACTCTGCTCATTTAGTACCGAGTGCTATGGTTACTTACAGTATCTGAGCTCCAATAATTTTGGCTTTTTTCTTTTCTTCTATGTGCACACACTTAAATCAGTTGATCAAACTTACTTTGATCAGCTGCTCTGAAACGGAAAACTCTCATCATGCTCCATTTCAGAGGTAATCAGCTTAACGTTTAGTGCTACGCTCAGATTTTGTTAAACCTGTTTTTTTCTAAGTCCACTAAAATGTTACTTATATGGACAAATATGTCGTTGAGGATATGAGCTCAGAGAAAGTAAGTAGTTCCCTCCTGACAGTCTGAGGGGGAGTTCATTGAACTTCACTCAGTGGAAAACTTTACTGATAATGATTTTTATCTCAATTCAATAAGCCAAACCTTTATGAACCTACAAGGTTTTTGCTAAATAATTGATTCTTACATGTAAGAGACCAGTTAATGCCACTGTTCTGTGCAGAAAGTACCATCTTCCTCTGGGATTGAAGCAGGGGATACTGTTAAAGAGATCAGTCAAAGCTATGACTTTTACAACTTTTCGTAACTCAAGCCCGAAGGTGGGGGTTTTTATCTCTTATTTCTCTTTTTATTCTTCTCTGTCAGAAAATGGTGATTGAGAACATGGACATCCTGGTACAGATGAAAAACAACTTTGACAAGCCCGAGGAAATGATCACTCTAAAAAAGAGGCTGACAGGTGAGAAGTGGCGATGAGGGGGTAAGAGACAGACATGTGAAAACTGAGCTGAGAGACACCAAGAGGTCAGCTGAAAAGCAAGAGAAAAGAAGAAAACGATGAGAAGGACGTTCACAAGAACTTAAAAATAACGTATTTGAATGTGTGGTAAACACTTTTGCAAATTTTGTTTATGCTCTTACTCATATGTCACAGTTTTTGGGGTTAAATGATAAGCAAATGATCACATCAGATTTGCATATTAATTGAAGCTGCTAAATGACACAAGTTGTTTCACATTCAGCCATACCGCTGCACCTCAAAGCGAATGTGGCTAAATGTGGCTGCAAGCACTTTTCAGACGTACTGCTGAGTTTTCTGTGCTCTTCCAGGAGGAGAAAATGCCCTGAAAAGGATGACCATCATCGGAGTAATCCTCTCATTCAGATCCATGGCAATGAACTGCCTGAAAGATGTAAAGTTTTTCTATCATAAAACTGATGTTAGAATTGTGCCTAGAATACTACTAAAATGATTTAATATACATTTTCACACTTAGATACAAATCAGCTATAAGACACAAACGCTGAACATCAATTATGCAAACATTACATCACAAAGTGGACTTTTGTAAATGTCAAAAATGAAAGATTTTAAACATTTTTCAACTGACATTATCGCATTATGAAGATTTTATCTTTGTTGTTTTTTCAGAATAACGATATAGCTTAAGTAACCATAAAGGCATTCTGGGTTGGTTACTATAGCCACTTTGTCCTCATCTTTTCAGTACATTTGGTATCTTTTGGAACATCAACTTAAAATAAATTGTATCTATGAGAACAGGAAAGCATAGTTTTAAATGAACAACTAGTATGTTTGGTGCTGCAAGAAAATGTATGGCCATTCACATTGTTCTTCTGTTCTTGCTGTCTAAGCCTAAGTGGTTGTATGTGAATAAGGAATTGGCCTGTTACTTTAATTGCTTTTACAGTCAAGCATTTGCAAGTCTTTTGCATTTTTGTTCAGTAATTTGTCCTACTTTTATTTGCAAAATTGTTTTAATTCAGTCACAATGGAGGATTTTTGAGGATGAACAGTTTGTTTCAGGATCTCCCACACTTAAATCCTAATTAGATTTAAGTTGAGATTTTAACAAGGCCACTCCAAAACTTCATTGTTTTTTGTTGGGTTTTTTGTTTTGAGCTGCTTAGAGCTGGACTGCTGCATGAGCCTTAGATCATAAGGCTCATTCGTCTTTAGGATCGTTTGGCGCCCCACTCATTCCTCACCTCCACCATTGATAAAGGTGTCAACCGGGGGGGTTGTTGTGAAATGTGAGACGGGCCTTTTTATTTTTTTTTTTTTGTCAAAAGTGGTTTTTACCTTGGAACTTTTCCATGGAGGCCAATGTTGCCCAATCTCTCTCATATTGTAGAATTTTGAACAAGTAAAAGTAAAAGTTCTTATAAGACCTTCTGGAGGGTTGTCAGTGTACTCTTGTAGTAATTTTGGTGAAACAGTTGCTCATGTGTAGATTCATATCATGTGTAGATTCATATCTGCATAGATATTGCATACACTACATTTATGCAGTTGTCTTCTATGATTGCACAATTATGTCCCCTATATACGTCGTAACCATATTGTGATGTTGTAATCTAGGTCCTGCGGAAGCATTGTCCGTACCTGATGGCACCCATTGAATGTCTAAGGGACTTCATCTCCCTTGAAACAGACATCAAGGTAATAACTCCTGTATTCAAGTTGGCTGGATTTTTAAAAAGGTATTCATAAGTAAAGAGATGTAACAAGGAGTACAAATTCTTAAATGTTTAATCTAAACTAATTAAACGTATTTTTAAAAGCTTGTTTTTAAGCTTCTTCCTTAGAGCCACAATGGAAGTGAGATGTCTTTTTGCAGAACGTGATGTGGATATGATGCAAAGTGCATCTAAATAATGGATGATACTTAACAGCAAATTTGAGTTTGGAAGCCTGAGAGGAACGAGATGTATCGGTTCTTCAGTACCCACCAAACTGAATTCCTGATCTCCCTCTGGGGCAATCTTCGTGACTGTGACTCATGAACTCTCCTGCCCCCTACTTACGTCTGCCTTCTGAGTGAGGCATGACAGCCGTGCCACAGCCTGGGCCAGGATAACCCCAAAGACGTCAGCAGCTCTCTCATGCCTCCGTGAGAGAGAGACTGATCGTGGCTAACACGCTGCACTCTGAACCACATCAGTGGAAACATTCTGCCTAGACAGGCTGACTTTGCATGCAACCAGAAATAGGCCAAGATCAAAAGTTTTGTCAAGACAAAGACACCTACCATTGATTTATTGTCAGTCCGTAGACCAAAGTATGTGAAAAGGTGTGCTCACTTTTCTGTCGCAAGAAAGAAAACGTGTAAATTCCAGTCCCTCTGACTGTTTTCAGAGGGATGGGATGGTCCAGCGACACTCAAACCATTAATACTTTATATTTGACCCTTGGTGAACTTGACAAGGGAAACTGATGACTATGAGTGGTTAAATGAACTTCCTGTGATTTTTTTTTATGTTTTAGTATTTACATGTGAAGGTTTGAAACTTGTATGCCTGTGCTCCTGCAGGTGACGCTGAGTGTTTTTGAGCTGGCTTCTGCCGCAGGACTGAAATGTGATATTGACCCTGCCCTTGTTGCAGCTATTAGCAATATGCAAACAGGTAAAATGTTTGTTCTCCTTTTTTTACACGGCATGCCTTGCTACAAATGATTAACTTAACCAAGGACTTAAAACTTTTATTGTGTCAAAAACTTGCAGATAACACATCAGTTGAAGAAGAGTTCAAGTTGTCTCGTTTGTTACTGGTCTACGTCGCTGTGTCGCTGCCTACCCTCGCTCTGGACCCCAACTCCTTGTATAGTCAAGAACACGGAGGTGCATAACCACTTATTCATTTCAGCCACTGTAGACTTTGCTTGACAGTAATTTCTCACCAGACAGACAAGTAAACACTAATCAGTTGTTCCTTGAGCAATTATTCACCAGCTGCTGATAGTGTATATAAAGGGTACTCCACCCTGAAAGACTATCATCATACTTTCCAGTTCGACACGGTCCGGAGCAAAGCCCGTACGCTAATAAGAAACACATTTTGTTGAGAGGCTTTCGTTTACAGATAACTCTGGCTGACGTGCATTGATGCAGTTACTCCTGGCATGCAGCCCTGATGACCCTAACTGCTTGGCTTTGAGCCTAGGCTGAAACATTAAGAGCAGCAAATTACCAAGATTTCTATCATACAGTGGCTTTAGTCTCTGATTATTTTCTTTGTCCTCGTTTTCCATTGACATAACTGAAATAAATTAACCCTGTGAGTCTGTGGAAATATGCTCAGCAAGCTTCCTCTTAAGTTACAGATCATTAAGAAGATTTCTCAAATCACTCCAGCCACAAAAATATCATCTACCCATGGCTTAAGTAGAGGACATTCTTTTCCAGTCATTTCTGGTGACAATATTTTCCTTTTTTTTTTTTTTTTTTCCTTAGGTCACAACAACAACATCCACTGTTTAGCTGCAGCAATCAATCAACTGACTGCTGCCATGTTCACGGTCCAGAACAAGAACATTGAGCAGCAACTCAAAGAGTTTCTCCTGGTAAGCAAAAAACATTCCTTGGAGCAAAACATTTTTTTGATACCCACGGGTACTTACAAGGAAATGTTAGGGTGCTTCTGTGATATTTACAGGCTGCATATTGGACTACTTAGGGTGCATTCACACTAGCCCTGCTTTGATCAATCTCTAGTTTTGTGTCCCTGGAAAGTCTGTTTTGTTTGGGGAGGTGTGAATGCACAATCGAACTCTGATGTGGACCAAAACATCTAACTCTGGTCCGCCTTAAACCTTGGGTTTAACCCTCAGTTTAAGTAAACTCTGGTGTAGGTTGAATGCATATCTGAATGCCAAGTGAAACGGAGTTCTCTCCCAAAGCAGGAAGCGGACTTTAGTGCAGGACATTTTGGGTAAAAATAAAAAGAAGGTGCGCTCATGACTTTTTCAGAGGTCTTTGTGTTGTTTCCTTCAGTAGCTTTTGGTACAGTGCCACCACAACTGAGGGGGTAAACAAGTTGCTCACAGGGTTTGGTTTGTTTGACACAGTGGAGTGTGTCAAACACGGTACTTATAGGTTATTTTTAGACTACATTACTGGTTTACTTTGTACATTTGAGTTACCCACTGACTACTTACAGTGCTTCCTTTTAGTTAATCAGAAATACTGTTTGCAGCTTAGTCCTCTAAACTATATCCAAATGAAAATTATTAAAAAGGAAAGTCACCAAATAAATCAAGTGTCTTCATTAACGGGGCAACAACCATTAAAGACTTGAGAACACTCAGATTCAGAGATCGCTTTTATTGTGTCACACTGCTTATACACTAAATTTGAATAAAGCTTCAACTTCTTCAATGAGACAAAAATAAATGGATGTTTTTATAAACTACCCTAAAATATTTGAGGTGAAAAACAAAAGCTTTCTTGACAACCTTTTGACTCATTGCACGTCATGATCAGTGCCAGGAAGTTGTTCCAGTTTTTTTGATGATTCTCTTTTTTTACCCGTGTCTTCTTACAGCTAGCCTCCTCCACTCTGCTTCAGCTGGGACAAAACGTGGAACGAGTGGAAGTCAAAAACAGAGAGTCCATCTATTTGCTCCTGCACATGGTGAATTGGCTTAAAATAATCTGTATGTATGCTCTAGAAATCATGACATTACTTGAATGAAAACAATCTCTTCATTTCTGATTCATCCAGATTGTGGAAGACTCTCCGTTTCTGAGCCAAGACATGCTGGAAAGCTGCTTCCCGTACGTTCTTCTCCGAAATGCCTACAGGGAGGTGCACAAGGCTGTCTTCATGCCTACGGCCTGAAGACATTTTGTCCAGATTCTTTGCTTACCCAAAATAGTATTTTCATACATGTGTATTTTGCTTGCATGGCTTTTCTGCTTTGGATTCACCCATGTCTCTATGTTGACTAATCATAACTTTGACTTTTGATATGTTGATTGCTGAGAAAAAGCATTTTATTTGCTTACAGTAAAACAAAAATCAGTTTTTAATTTTTGTTTAAGACAGACATATGCAATGTAACTTTCATTTGGATTGAATAGGTATACAGCTTTCCTGTCTTTTATATAATCTTAAATTATTTAAAGCAATAAGAAAAGGTATGTTCTGCACAAAAAACATCATTTTAATATTTGATCTCCAAAAACATTCACTGTGGTTTTTTTTTCTCATGAATAAAGTGAAACAGTCACAACAACATAAGACTTTTCTTGTCGTCTTCATGCTTCATATATAAATTGTATAATGCAGTCCAGTTTTGTAGAAGTAATAATGCTTGTGAATAATTTTAGGCATTCCTTTTTGTTATTATCTTCTGCAAACCAGCCGTGTCTCCCCATTCTTTTCTTTCTCTGCTTCCTCCTCCCTTCCCATTCAACTAGAGCTCCAGCTGCTGTGTGTCAACTCAGTTTCCACACAAGAGATGCACACATATATCTAGCTCAAGCATTTATGTGTAGGTCCACGTGTGTGTGTGTGTGTTTGAGTGTCTTGGCGAGTGTATTTAGGTTTTCAGTATCTTAGGCTGAGCCTCCTCTTGAGGACTGAAGAGGTTTGATTCCCACTAGAGGGAACATTTGCATGAGTACACAGAGGAAAAAGCATGAAAACAACACGTCAAAGTATAACATTGCAGAATCAGAAGCAGAATTGCTATAGCAGTGGACTAATGTTTGTTGCAGCACACATTAGCATAACTCAGCTTTCCTATTTTTATGTTAAGAGAGTCAGCATAAATCAGAAAGTTTCGTCGCTGTTTAAATCCAAGCTTTGGGAGAAACTTCATGTTATTTCTGTCAAGTTTTAAAGGAATAGTTTGCTTCTATTTCCAGACTCTAGTGTGGATGTGCCACTGTTTTTTTTTGTTTTTTTTTGGCTCTAGTGGCCTTTATTTGAAAGTTAATTGACAGGAAAGTGGGTTATGAGAGAACAGGTAAGACATGCAGAAAAGGTTGCCAAGGCCAGGAATCAAACCTGCCAGGAATCAAACAGCTGTGTTGAGGACTAAGGCCTCCATATGTGGGTTGTGCTTAACCCCTGCGCCACCACAGCACACCCCCTGGATGTGCCACTGTTAGTTGTGTCAACAAAGCGGTAACTTGTACAGAACACTACAGAATGCTGGCTCATTTATTGGAAACAGTGTTTAATTGAAAATCACAATATTTGCTTGGCTTTTTTAAAATATTTAATCGTTGGATTTATTTTAAACAAGAGTCTTTCTCAAAGACTGCAAGTAAAGCCAATTGAGAGTTTTGCAAAAAATATGGATGGATTTTGAAAAATTATTTGGAGTGGACCAAAATTTCTTCACAACAATTTAAACATAAAACTTGTCATCACAAATGCTTGATGACAAATGTTGATCAAACCACTTACTAGCTAGCAATTGGGGACAATTCCTTGTTTTCAACATAGAGCCACGAATGTTTGCATAATTGTCCCTTTTTACCTTTATTTATGAAATAATGGCATAAAATATATATTTTTTTTGTATTTCATCATGTTATATTCATCTAATATGAAAAAAGGAAGAAATCTGGAGGGCTGCAAATAAGTTTCCACTTAACTGTAAGCAGGTGAAATACTTAGCCAGATATTGTGTTTGCTGCATTTTGAGTTTACACTTTTAACTTTTTAAAATAATCATTTGTCATATAGAGTGTGTTCTCTAAAATCCTAGAATAGGTAGACATACAGAAAAGCAACTGTTACCTTGTAACGTTTCTGCATGTTTAAGTTTTGCATGCAAGCAAACTGTTCTCCTTTTTGCTCCAAGTTCTGAGACCCAGTGGGACAGTTAATGATGGAAACTCTGGTCCCAACATACGGACTCTCTGCTGATGGTGTTGGTGACACAGTGCCTCTTCTGTTGAGTTGTTATGCACTAAGGATTACACACACACACACACACACACACACACACACACACACACACACCTACACACACTTTAGCACAAACCACACACAGACTCCTCAATACACAGAGGAGAGCTATGTGAAAGTGTGAGCGTCAAAGGCACTGAAAAACATAAACTGCAGCAGTTTACACACATCAAATAACCACGTGTTGGATTTACAGAGACACAGAGGAATAAACTCACTCTGTGCTTCTGTACAACACTGACAAATACACACATTTACGTGATCTGGAAAAAGGAGTTATGACACCTGCTTGCAAGATACACAGAAGATCTGATAGAAATCTGAGCGTCGTGACGTGGATGATGACTCTGGAACGGTAAGGCTTTCTCTTTTACTAGTTTTAGTTTCATTAAAATATTGAATTTTAAACTACATTTGATGTTGTCATTTATAACTATCAAGACTTGTTATTTAAACAATGAGTCTTTTGGGTATTGTTTTAGTTTGACCTATCAAGGTGAAGTCCACATTATAATAAATACACTCCTGTTGTCAGTGGAAATCAAATATGTATTTTGGTTTTGCTAAACCCATTTTAAAGCTATATTTCAGATAGAGCCTCAGACATGAGCAAGCCTTTTTTAACTTTTCTCTCAGTTACTTAGAAAATACATAATGCCTGTATTTTATTTCTCTCTATTGTTATTTTAGCAATAAACTTGACTTTAACTTTTTGCTCAATAGAAAACAATATGAGAAAGTAAACCAAGAAACTGCACGAAAACAAAATATTTTGATCCTTTGTACTTCTGTCTCATGAGCCTTACAGCTGACGCAACTAACGCCTCTGAATGAAAACAATACTGAAAACCATATCCATCCAAATGAGGTTTATGTAAAACGTTACAATGAATTTGTTTATACATATTTGTGTTTGAAATCCCATTTACTGCTGCTTTACTACACTGTAAAGAAAATACATATTTTAATTCCTTAAGCCCAATAGACATAGCTACACCCTCATTACATATTTTGTGATATTTTAGAATAAAAATTTTGAAATTGAATCCAGGTCATGAAAATTTACAATTCAGCTACAGACAAGAAACACTTGATTTCTCTCTTTTCTGCCAGATTTTTAATGGGTTTTAAAAGACCGGGTGTGACTTAAAGGAAAACAAAACTTTTACTGTAATCTATTCACTGTTAATTCGATAAATGTTATTGTGCTTGTATTTTTTAACCTATTAAAATGAAAGAAATTTCACTGTTAGACTTTCACTCTCTGATGATATCTCAATGTATTCTAATTTTACTGAATGGACACTTTAAATAAAAAAAACATTTTGTGCAGGCATCTAAATGCCTGAGCAACACAATAACAACCCCAGAGTTTTTTTTTTTTTTTTTTTTTTGTTTTTTTTTTAAAGACAGTTATCTGACTGTCATGTTGTGAAACTTTTCACAGTTTGTGTTTCACCAGAAATGATTTACCCTCTTTCTCCTCTCTGCTCTTTTCACTTTCTCCCTCACCCTCTCTTTCTTTGCAATGAGCTGGTGAACAACAAATGGCTCAGATTAGTTTGTGAAAAGATAGCAATCAATGAGGCGTCTGCTTAAAAAATGACAAGTCAAAAAAAAAAAAAAAACCCTAAAAGGAAGTGAAACACTTTTTGTGAGTAGAAGTCTTTTCGCGCTTTTTCTTTTTATACTTCGTTTGTGTTACACAGGGGATGAAGAGTAACATGTTTCGATTTTACTTCTCTCCTTGTCCACCATTTGTTGTGGCATGTCAAAGAGCATGGGAGCATGAGAGTCACTCTGACCCAACAGGCAAGGCAGGAGACGGACAGCAGGCAGGGGTTTTCCCAGGCCAAGCAGTCAGACTGCTTTCACAACACTATAAATATAGACTACTAATAGATTTAGGACCTACAACTGTAAAGTGTTCAGAAACAACTTTTACTGTCTACACTGTGTTGCACAGTTGTCTGATGTCCTTATATGGGGCCTAAAAAGATATAAAAGTCCATTTTTAGTCATGCATGCTGTCTTTACGGATCTCAAAACACTCTGTTGACATTTATTCATAAGCACTAATTAATTACTTTGACTTTACTGCTATACATATATATATTTATTTATTTATTTATTTTACAGTTCCCTGCACAAGAAATCATTCCTCAACTTTCCCACCTTTTGTCACGTTACACATAAAGTGTCACAATTTTAACGTGGAAGTGAAATGACTCGTAACGTTCATGTTGTTTTGTTTTAATAAGCCGATTTGAATCTGACACACCTAAATACAATCCATTGCAACTATTTGCATTTAGAAGTCACATGATTGTTAAAGTTTTTGGCAAAAAAACTTAAACCTGGCACCTCACATCAATATAAACACACATTCCTGTGAAACATGGTAGTGGATGCACCATGCTGTGGTCATGCGTTTCTTCAGTAGCAACATCAAAGCCGATCAGAACTACTGGGAGGATGTACAGGCAATCCTCAAAAAAAATCCACCAAAAACTTTAAAATAGCTTCACCTTCCAGCAGGACAAACCTAAACATAAAGTCAGAGCTGTAATGAAATGGTTCAGATCAAGTCATATGCATGTGTCAGAATAGTCTAGTCAAAGTCAACCCCTTAATCCATTTTAGAAAATTGGTGTTTGCACATGCTCTTCATGCAATCAGACTCAGCTTGAGCTACTTTGAAAACGAAGAATAAAAAACCCTCTAAACATGCAAAACTGGTAGAAAAATACCCTCACAGACTTGCTGTTGTACTCTATATGTATGTCTGTATGTTAGTATATTAACATTTTAAATTATAGCATAAGAATATGTTGAAAAGGTCACGGCGTTTGTAAAACTTTGGCAAGCCATTTTATGTAACATTTTCAGTCAAACTAGATGGTCTAAATTGTGGATTTTCTTTCCTAGACAATATTTGTTTGTGTGTTTTGGTTTTGGGTGCCTCTGGTGGGTGTCAGTGAAAGCCTCCCTGTGCAGTTCCCTGATTTGTGGCTGTGGTGGAAAATTCTCCTTTGAGATTTGGCTATACACACACACACACACACACACACACGCACACACACACACGCACTCACACGCGTACGCATGCACACGCGCGTGCACAGCTTGAAAGCTTTGGAGTCAACACTTCATCAGTAAGTGAGGTCAACTCTCTCACACTTCATACAACGGGTGTACACAGATACACAAACACTCAGTCACTGAAGAAATAAAAACAGCAGCTCTCTCTCCCTCTCTCTCTCTCTCTCTCTCTCTCTTTCACGCACTCAAGCAGACTCATACTGACACAGTTTGGGGCTGACTAACCAATCAGAGAGAAGTGGAGTAAGTCCCCCCAGAAGTGGGTGGGAGAGCTGCTGCAGCTGTTTCAGGGCTCATAAAGTTTGCGTTGGTGGTTTGCAGAACTTTTCAGCTTACTACTCCTTTAAAACAACTTTCCTTTTCATCAACTTGACTTTTTTTTTTGTTGAACTCTGGGGTCGATTAGAACAGAGCTTGATTGTGGAATGGCTGAACTGGTGCGAATTCGAAAGAAAAGGCTCCAAATACCTATCTCTAGGTAAGACGTAGGGTTTTCATTAATACAAGATGACATTATACGCTTAAACTGAATTCAACATCTGCATTTACTATAAGACAGAAAATGCTAAAGTGCTGAATTGGGGACACAGCAAATGTTCTTTCCCACAAGTTTCATGTCTCTCCAGGTGGCGGTTTCTTGTTTTGCAGAAATGGAAACTTGTGACTCAATAAAAAAACTCTGGTACAGATGGTTTCAGCAGATATTAGACCCGCCACGTAGGAGCAAAGAACCAGATAGTATTTTTCTACCTTAAAAAGTTGCTTGCTTCCTGTTTGCTTTAGGTGTAAGTGGATTTCTTAGAAACGTTCTTCTAGTCACTTTGGCTGCAGGCATAAACACTTGTCTTGCCCATGCCTTTGGTGTGGGAGGAAAAGCTGCTGCAGAGGTGGTGGGTCATGTGGTTTTTGTTTTGGTTACACACTGATGTATAATTGTACGTAAGGGTCACAGCTCAAAGCTTTAGGGGTTATATATAATTTTTGGATGCATTTTAACAACACAGGTTGGATGCAAATTATTATATTTGATTTACTCATGTATAACAATTGTATTTTTTTTCTTGATCTACTTGCAAAAGACAGAGAAAGTGAAATGATTCTGCAGCTGATCTTCCACACATTGCAACTAATACTATGTTTAGGATGACATTCAACACAGACTTACCAAATTATCTGCCGAAAGCGGATTTCTAATTTTTTTTTCGATGCGCACGGTTGTATGAGCCTTCTTGACTAGTAATATCCCGTGAAAGTCCTGTCAAAGGTCCTCCACATCTGGCCAGTCAAAACAAAAAAGACTAGCTTATCAGGAGAGATTACTTGAGATTGAAAGTGAGCCGTGGCATTCTGAGGCATGCTATTTTTATGACTCCACAGCTTTTGAAAGCTCCTGCCAGTGTGATAAACACTTGAAAAAGCTGCAAGCATCTCATCCGCAGGAACTGGCTCCCTTATATAGGCCCAGCACAGTTTCAACACCATACGGGTGGTTAATGAGAGTGTTTTAGAAGAATTATTAATGGCAGATACTTGTTACGGCTGTAAAATAGTCTTGTTTCCAAACAGATTGTGATTTTTGCGAACCGAGACAAGGTTTTTTTTCTTTATCACGTCTCGACACATTTGAAATTAAGCCTAAAACCAGGAGGTGGTTAAAATGTAGGTGACACATGCTGCAAGCATTTGGTTTTTGTTCCACTGCAGGGGACTTATTTTTTTCCCTCCAGTTCTCACTCATAATGTGATTAAAAAGTTTCAAAACTAATTTGGAGTGAGCAAGTTGGTCTGAAAGCTCCTCAAAATTCAAGCAGGTTTATTTTTCTTTATTTAGTATATTCTGACTTAATCTTTGTTACATAATACCCTAAACAAGGGAATGTTTTCCCTCTCATGGAAAACTTGGCTCTGATGGTGCCCTTTTACCACCGGCTGTCTCTGGATAGTTTGACATTTATGTAATTTCCCAATGATTCATTTCTGCTTGTTGAGACTGCAGTGCACTTTTCACTCGACCATGGCAAAAAGAAAGAGCTGTCAATTTATAAAACTTTTATTTCATTGAATTTCTTAAAGTTTAAGTTAATTTATAAAGGACTGCGTCATGCAATACAAAGTTCTTCAAAAGGTTTTTATTACCTCTAACTGTTCGCCTTTATCTCAATTGTTGTGAGGGCCGGTACATTTAGCTGGTCAATCTACCATTTTATTTAGCTGAATGTGAATTCCCCATAACTTGATTGTGCTTTCTGGTTTTAGGCTGAGAAGCATGCTAAAGCAGATCGAGGAGAAGGATGTCGATTTTGAAGAAATCAAAAAAAATTTGGATTTCACGGCATCGTTACTGGAGGCAGTATATCTCGACGGATCGAGGTAAGACAATAAATACAAATTCAAAGAAGATCCAAACATACAGTTAATTGTTGCTCCAGGAGAGGAAACAAGGTCACCAATCACGTTTATAAAAAGAAAATCTACTCCAAAGTTCATGGGACTTACATATATTTACAATTTTGTGTCCTCGTGTGGCATTTTACACAGGGGTCATGTAATTTAGAAAATTAATAAATAAATAAAAAGTGTGTTACAAATTTTACAATTTTCAAGATTTATTGCCTTGAGATTCTTAATTTCTGAGCCTTTTGAACTTGTTCTGCTGAAAGAGTCTGCAGACTGTTTGAGGCTCTTAACACTATTAAAATTCAAAATTGAAATGGGGCATACTTTTACAGCATGAACTACAAGCCACTGATCAAGGAGCAACAACTAAACTAAGTTAGGTTTACGGTGATTTTCCATCTTCTTCGGTGTAAAAAGAACTAATGCCGTTTTTACTTTCCATCTCAGTCTTGTTGGAATAAAACTGGCAAGATTATCTGCAAATGAGTATGTGCTATGCTCTTTTTAGGAAGTCTTTTATTGTAGTTTCTTTTGTATTTTCCAATAAAAAAGAACATCACATCTGTGATTCACAAAACTACGGGAGCCTTCAAATCACAGTAGCACTCATTATGTAAGGTCATTATGTGCCGATCCAGCCTACCCGACTTCAGCTGCTCAGCAGACCGATCCTTATCAAAGTGTGTGGAGTTTTTGGAAATTGTTCAAATAAACTGTGTGCAATTAATCGGTTAAAAAGGAAAGAAATTATTTGCTCAATGCCTTTTTGAAAATTGCCGTTTAAGATGTGATCTGATGTCCCAAGTAGCTGCAGCTTTGGCTTTATAAAGATTATATTGCTTAAGCAAAATAAAGCTAGAGGGCTGCAAAAATGTATGGATTAAGGCATAAAATGCGTCTTCAGTGAAAACTAAATTCTACAAATAACCCTGCAGCCTAACTTGATTTACTTTACAGCTGAGGAGACCATAAACCTTATCAATTTTATCAAGGCACGTCAACGGGTTCATGATGCTTGTTAAAAAAAAGCAACCGTAACCCTGTTTACATAACAGAGCTGGCTCCAGTCAGAATCAAACTACGACGCTGCTTAGGTGCACCACACCAAGAGGACGTCCCTAATATTTTAACAGCTGCACCAAAGGTCAGGTTTGCAAATGTACAAATAAAAAAGTCTGTGTCAGCAATATGTTTTTCTCTGCTTAAGCCAGTATTAACTCCTGAACATCTGAATCAACAAGAGGATTTCTCTAATTTCCCTTTTAAACATATTCTAAAAACAGTTTATCTCAAATGGTGTTTGTATTGACATGTGAAGTACCTCAGGACATTCAAAGAACAGATTTGGTTTTACAGTAAGTTATTGTATTACACGGTTTGCTCACTTTCAACCATTTGTTTACAGTTGTAGCTGTAAACAAACGGTTTACAGTTACCATTTCTAAGGTTAGATGTATGAATGGCAAAGCTATAAAATCTTGAAAAGTCCAGATAAGAAAAGTTTTACCTTGACTTAGGCTCTGGATGTTTCATAGAGTTGCACACCGACTAAGTTGGAGTGGATGATATGAGCACTCACGACTACTTCAGACAAATAAAACTCTGCATCAGTTTGAAAGAAGCATCATGCGTCACCTGCAAAGGACTGATAGCTGACAGCTGGTGGAACTGCATGACACCAGCAATTTCCCCTGCTTGCTCGAAGGAAAAGGTAGAGACCCCAGCACCCCTGCAGACAGTGTTGGAAACACGCAGTCTAATCCGTTACCTGTCACCTGGGAGGAGTGAGTGGCTGTCTCTGTGAAACTCAGACAAAAAGAGTGCATAGTTTCCATGAGCCAAGGTTTTACTTGTTATTCAATATGTTGACCTTTACGATCAGGAATTAGTCCAACGAGAACAGATTGTTCCTTTATTATTTTATGACCTTACTTCTGTCTCTCTTCAAATAATCAATGTGTGATCTTAGACAGTGTCTGGAGTCAGAGGACGATCTTCAGCAGCTGCAGTCAGACGGGGTGCCATCGGAGGTCACTGACTGGCTGGCGTCCACCTTCACCCAGAGGATTCGACGGCCTTTGAGACGCTCAGATGAGAAGCCCAAGTTTCGCAGCATTGTGCATGCGGTGCAGGCTGGCATATTTGTGGAGAGGTATGCTAGTTCAAACTTTCCGTTTGGATCTGTGTCACCAATTCAAGGGTATAAGTGGGTGTTTCGCTAACAGCACAGCCTCCTGCAGGAAACCAATAGAACCACTTGGCTGTATTCTTTATACCATTTCGCTAAAGCTGTAAATTATTTGTTTCCTCTCTCAGTATTCCGACTAGTAACATTCATTAAGTTCATTTTACAACAGCAGATTTAAACTGTGAAACATTAGCCTTCATTTATTTCCTGGAAAACATTCTTACACTGAGGGCAGAGGCTTTAGGGGATTAGTATAAACACCCCCTGAGTCAAGTTTGCTGCACAATGTCAACATCTGAACTTTAACTGAACTCAACATAAACACTGCATTATTCCAGGATGTTCAAGAGGGCCTACACAGCAACTATGCCAGACCAACCTGAGGCAGTCGTAAACTGCCTTAGGGTAAGTCCACACTAACCTGCTACCTCAGAGTGTGCAGCATGTTTATTTGATAAATGGCACATTCTTAGAAAAAGGATCAGTGCAGGTATGTTCCAGTGGGGCTGCTACTTTTCTCTCTTTCTCTTCAGGATGTGGACCGTTGGAGCTTTGATGTTTTTGCTCTGAACTCCGCTAGCTCTGATCACGCACTACAAACTCTGTTCTTTGAACTGATCACAAGATATGACCTCAACAGCCGCTTCAAGGTCTGTAACTGATGCTGTACGGAGCTGACTTTTAGCAAATTTATTTTTAACGTGCAAGCACGAGGTTGGACAAAACGTCCCTCAGAGAGACATGAGCTCTCGCAGCTAATTGTGTGTAATGCGTAGAAAATGATCAGATAGAAAGATTGTTCCACCCCTCCCAACCCCACTGAGGGACAAGGGTGTTCAGAAAATGGATGGATGGATGGAGAAAGATTGTTCCATTTTCTAGTACTTGAAAATGATCTTCTTTGCATCATGTGCGGTATTTAACCTTTTTACCTAATTCAGGTTGTTTTCTGAGTTTAATCCAGGCACAGATGTGAATTGATTACATAATGCTTTCTCTAGATTCCCATCTCATGCCTGACTGAATTCCTATCTGCCCTGGAAAAAGGATACTGCAAATACAACAATCCATATCACAACCTCCTTCATGCGGCTGATGTGACTCAGACCATGCACTGTCTGCTGCTGCGCTCCGGACTCGTGGTACCGTTCACTCAAAAATTATTACTGACTCCACCCACTTTTTTTCAATCATCCGTTTATTGGAGGGATGTTTGTGGTGAATATCGCCCACAAAACCCATCTTTCTGTTTACCTGTGTATGTCCGTAAAACTTCTCCGTTTTACATTTTGTCTGATTCAGAAATAGGAACAAATTACATAACACGCATCGATGAAATTATATTTTTCTACTGTGTTTTTTTTCTGTATTCTCGCTCATGTCTGAACAACCCTCTGATTTATCCTTTGAGTGTCAGACTCTAAGTGATCAATGATTTCTGAGTCAGTGCTGAGTGGCTTAAAGATAATTTATTTCAAAGTGGTTCTTTCGATAGTCTGATCCTCGACTGAATGTACAATTAAAACACTCAACATTCAAAGACGTTTTTATACAAAAGCACTCCTTAGAGGCAAAATAGGAATCAGGGATTCTTACTGGTAAAATTGTGTCTGATGTTGTGACTGACTTGAATTGAAAAAGGGTTCATTAATTTTTTCATCCATTAACTGAACAGGATGTGGGGGACTTTGTTCTTTAAATAGGGGCCCAAGATTTTACTTAAAAAGAAAACCAGTTCCAGTTCCTCTAAAAATCTAATTTCAGCCAGCATGTGTATAGAATGCCCCAAAAAGTTTGAGATTCGACATACTTTATTTTCCATTTTTAAGAAAAATCATAGCAAAGTCTTGGTTATTCTGATGTTTCATTTTCCTTTTTTTTCTTGTCTGCAAAGCTTCTTCTTACGTTGTTCAGACCTGATATGTTGCTTATCCATTTAATTGTGTCCCTTTTGTTCACCAAGCACTGGCTGACAGAGCTTGAAGTGATGGCTTCCCTGTTTGCTGCAGCCATTCACGACTTCGAACACACGGGAACCACAAACAACTTTCACATCCACACAAGGTCGGCTTTATTTCTTGCTCCATCTATTATGGACCTTGTGTATTATTTGTAAAGTGCCTGTTGCATAAATGTCACATCCTGTTCTGAAACTTCAAAACAGAGCTAGAGATAGAAGTAGATTCAGAAATAGTAAGAAAACACATATACATATAGCTTTTAAGGAATTTGGGGAATGAGATGAGATCTTTCTAAAGCAAACATGACTTTATGGAGGGAAAAGCAGTATTTTTAGATTTTCCCAACACAGTCTCCAAGCACCCATTTTAAGTGTTTCTTCTTATTTTGGGAATACAATAAGAAACACAAGGATGTCTGTCTACAATAAACATTCATTACTGTTAGGATCTGTGTAGTTTCTGTCTGTCTAGTCCTGTTTTCCCCTGAGTCTGTCTTGATTGATCCCAGCTGTGTGTCGTTCCTGTGATTACCCTCCCAGTGTATTTAGTCCCACCTGTTGTCAGTGTTCTTTGTCGGATCGTCGTCGTGTCTCACGTCTGTCTGTTCCTGTGCTGCCAGAGATTTTCTGTTGTTCCTCCTGGTTTTTTCATTAAATTATATTTCATCATGACTACCTGGGATTCCCGGCGTCTCTCTCACCGCTCTCAACCACACATCTTGACAATTACGTCGTAAGGATGAAATTATAATGAGGGTAACATAAATACTTTGAGTATTACCTCTGTAAAAGTCATATAAAAATATTGTTTATTAAACATAAGAATAATGTTACAGGGCAATTATTGTTTTTAAATGCTTTTAAATTCTTAAAGTATTTTCTGAATTGCTTTACTTTTCTTTGCTTTCTGCCATGTCAGTCACTCTTCCTTGGCATTAAGTTATCAGTTTGTGATCAGTTGTTGCGGACATCAAATTATTAACATAATATAGTGCCTTGGAAAACTAATGTTCTTTTTGTCCAATGTAATATTGTTGTATTGTTATATTGCTGTCAGTCAACAGTTACTTTTAACTTTTCTACCTTCAGTATTTCCCCCTTTAAAATAACATTGCTTTTAGGATGCCTCACACTAAAAGTAAAAACTGCCTTTGTTTGCTGAATCTGTAGATCTCCAAACATTTAGTCCTTCTTTTCCAATCATTTCTTTAAGTGTGAAGTTTTTCAGAGGCTTTAGAATGGCTTTGTGTCTGTGAAGTGCTTTATCAAGCCCAGAGAACGCTAAAGCGCTTCACACGGCAGTCATTCATGCATCCAGCCTCAAGGGGGGGTGAAGTGTCTTAATCGACAGAGGCGGGTGGAACAGGAACCGTACCAGCAACCCTCTAATTGCAGGGTGAACTCCTAAAACCGTCACCTCCATCGTACTGATTGAAAAATTTCACATAATCTCCTTTAGTTCTAATTTTAAGACCCTTACATGAAGCAGGTAATCAAATAATTTGTTAATTACCTTTATAATAGTGAGTCATTCATGCACATGGCTGACCTTTTTTTCCCCCAACATTTCACGCTCTCTTCAGTGTGAAGGTCATCATTATAGTTTTGCAATCACAATTATTTAACTGCTCCCTAAGGCTTTTACTTTTAATCACATTTTCCAAACTCTCCATGCCAAACAGTCACTTCGCTGTTTGACTGTATCTTTATTCATTTATGCATTTTCATTCCTAGATATCACAAGATTTTGTGTTTATTACCAACTCGTCTTTATCTGTCTGTGTTCCAGGTCAGAGTTTGCTCTGATTTACAATGACAGATCTGTGCAGGAAAGTCATCACCTAAGTGCAGCATTTCGCCTGCTGCAGGACGACCAGATGAACATCTTCATTAATTTGACACGAGAAGAGTGGATGTAAGATAATTACGTTTATTCTATATTAAAATGTGCCGACATTTATAGTTAATTTTGAGATAACACGAAAGATAAAATGCCAGTTGATCATACTACTTAATGAAACAAGCTGTCCATAATGTTTTCTACACTGTGGGTGTGACATTTATACTTTATTGATTTACTTGCCAACTAAAAAATAAACAAATCTCAACTGACTTTATGATTTTAATTAGCTGACACAAGACTACTTTAATATGTTAAACATGACACCCCTTTATTATAGCTGTAGTATTATGGATTCACCTGGTATGTTGGACCTTAAACATCTGAATAAAATATGCACCTGTGATCAATGGATCTGCTTCGAGACGGTCTCAAAACCCTCAAAAAACAATTCAAAAGCAGTGCCTGATTTTTCCTTGATTTATATTTTTGTATTTTTTTTTTATTACTATTTATTATTAATTTAGCTGAGAAATGTGTCTATCAACCAAAGCAGAAGTGAAATGATTCTTGTAACATCATAGGCTGAGAAACTACAGAGAGAAGAAGAAGCTATCACCCCAAAGGCAACATGAAAAGCAAACAGGAACAGGCCCTGTGATCTAAAAAAACTAAATAGAAGTTTAACCATAATGACCATTGTTATATTTGGAGAAAAAAGGGGCAGTTTCTGAGTGTGAGAACTCCAGTGGCTGTGTTTTATTGCAGAACATTCTGGTGCACTTCGCAAGATGATTGAGATAATGAATAAGAAACACTATGGAGAAATGTTGAACCAGCATCATAAGACTTCAGCCACAGCTGAGTCTCCCTAATGGATAAAGATCTTATTAATTAAAATGACAAATTGATTACAAAGTGGGTCTAGGACAGAAAGTCCTAATCTCTAATCTCAGTCCCACAGAAAATTTGTTGGCAGAACTAAAGTAGTGTGTCTAAGAAAGATGGCCCACAATTCTCAGTGAATTACATCAGTTCTGCAGAGGAAATGGACCTTAGATTAAACTACCACATTACATTCACCTTAAATTTCCTAAGAGTCTTTAAAGGATCATTTTTATCTATAATGACGAGCTGTTCACTTGCAACTAAGTCTGCAGCTGCATCTGTCAGACCTTATAATGACGTTGCAATGCTGAGTTTCCATTACAGTAAAGATTGATGGCTGACTTTAAGGTAAAACCGAAGCCTCCTAAAACATCATCAGTGGAGTTTGTGTCAGGAAATAATTTACAATATCCGCACCGTCTGTGTTAATGGAGTCGTTTGCTTCATACTTCACACACCCGGTGCGGCTGTAATATTCACTGTGGAGCTGTGCAGAGATAAACACAGCAGCATGCCGCAACAGGCTCCTTTTGCAGTTAGTGTTACCATGAGAACAAGGAAATCCATCAGTAAAGTTAAAAAGTCCTCCCGCCTGCCACTTTTACTTTATATGGTTCCGTCACATCATTCAAGGCCGGCCAGTAAACTGCGAGTCTGTGCACGTCTGTGTGTGTTTACAGGGAGATGCGATCACTTGTTATAGAGATGGTTTTGGCCACTGACATGTCCTCCCACCTACTTCAAGTAAAAGCAATGAAATCCCGTCTACAACAACAAGAGCGGTAGGTGCAAAACGTATTGACTCTTTAGAGGCATTTGAAATGTTTCAAACTACAATCTGGATGAAGGAACTGTGTGTCTTATACTTTCTGAACTGTGTCAGAACTGCTTTGTCTGCAGGCAACATAAACAAGTATTATGCTTTTTCCATCAGGATGGATAAGCCCAAAGCGTTGTCTCTGTTACTGCACACGGCTGACATCAGTCATCCATCCAAGCCCTGGGCGCTGCACTCTCGCTGGACCAAAGCCTTAATGGAGGAGTTTTTCAGGCAGGTAGGCATCTGAATAGACCTGATCTGACATAGGCCTTTTTTTTTTTTTTTTTTTTTTTTTTTTTTTTTTTTTGTTTTGTTTTAACTTTTTCTCCTCCTTATTTAAATTATCAAAATTAGATCATTTGCAACAGAGGGATTCCTAGAAAGCTGTCATGTTCATCCTGGACAAAGTGAAAGTTGTGGAAATATCACTCAATCTTTTTTTTTCACTAGTTCACATGACCAAGTTTCAGTGCTGTCATGTGCTAAGAACTTTGTAAATCTAGATATACAAATAAAAAAGGCAGTGAAATGTCCTATTATTTTAAAACGATGTCCTCTGAAAACCAACTGATGCACAAACTGTCTCTGATAAGTACAACTGTATAAACATTTTCCATTATCTCTCCAATTGCTTCCTGTTTTGACTGATGTCCACCATATGTTGCAAAAGAGGCTAAACTGTGACGTAGGATGTTTAGTTTTGGAAATATAAAGCATGTTTGAACCCTTCCTTCGAATCTTTTATTTCTCCATCTTGTTACAATCTGAGTCTTCTCATTCTGGGTTTATGTTCCGTTTTGCCATGGTTTTGTGGTAAATACTTCAGCAAAGTTTGTAAAATTTTCCAAAAGCTTATAAGATATTATTTTTTTCAAAACAAAAATCTCTGAATAGCTTCATAGGTATGAATTACACTTCTGGAAGAGCTTAATGTCTGTAATGTTAGTGGCTTTTCTGTACTCAGAAAATGAGTTTCCTTATTTTACAGTATTTTGGTCTGGAAACCCTTCAGGAATCAGGCTGAATTTATGTTTTGTTGCCTTTAAAGTCTGGTAATCATTGGAATTTATTTAAGAATCTCCTTTGGTATGGTTTGAGGCAAAGTTATTGCAGGAAATTAAAAAAAAAAAAAAAAAAAAAGACCAGAGCTCCAGGGTAAAACTGGACCATTAAAACTTTACACAGTTGAGATCCACTCTACTTGAAATGTTTACAATAATTTTACATGCATCACTATATTTATGACACTTGTCTTAACTACAGTGTAATTATTCATCTTACGTAAATACAAGAAAGTCAGTATTTATAAATGCGTGCATCTAGAAATGAGTGACAGTTTACAAACACTGTAATCTGAAAAGCCAAACATGCTTCCCTTAAAAGCTACCTCGACTTGAATCTGATGTGAGCCTTGTAATTATTTTAACAATGGGTTTTTTTTCTTGACAGATGTTGGGCAGTTTTCCTGTCTCTGTGAAAACAAGATGTGGAAACTCTGAATCTTTTGTACCTTTAAAAACACAGAACCACCTGCTCACAAAACGCTCCATCTAAAAGTTTCAGTTGGTTGTTTGTTGGAATAACCTAACCATAGAAAGTTATTTTCAGGTCATGTGTGGGATGCCATTGAATCTTCTCTTGTTCTCTGTATCTTTGTGAGGGCGATAGAGAGGCGGAGCTCGGCCTTCCCTTCTCTCCACTGTGTGATCGAAAAAGCACCTTAGTAGCCGAGTCCCAGATAGGTATGTCTCAATTATGGTCCTGTCTTTTAAGCAGGATATAGTTGTTGTCCACAATGCCTCTGTAGAAGAACAAACACGTGTTCTTATTTGCCAGGTTTTACGTTTGTCATTATTTTTCAAAATTGAAGAAACCTGCAGCTTCATTAAGTGAGGTCCAACAACCATTTTCTCTGTATTTTGGAAAGATTTTTTTTTTTTTTTTTTTTTTTTTTACTGATGCAAACAGTACTTTATGAACACATTAGCTCAAATTACCTTCATAAATCCCCACCCCTTGAACTTTTTCCAAATTATTTCACACTATTTCCAAAGATTTGCAAGGACTTCCCTTGATAATTTGACTAAAGAGTAAATGTAATCAACCTGTTTGTGATTTAACCAGTTTAAAACCAGCTGTTAGTAAACAAACAGCATCATGAAGGCTGTCACAAAGCCTGAAAAGTGCCGTTTACAGACACACTATCAATTTTTTTAGTACTTGCACAAATTTGGAAAACCGTGTAACATTTCCCTTCCACTTCAGAATTAAGTACTACTATGTGTTGGTCTTCCACTCATGCTCCCAATAGTTCGAAGTACATTAATTATAATGTGATCTACTGTAGGTACCTCAGTAACTACATGCTGACATTTGTTCTTACAGGTTTCATTGACTTCATTGTGTATCCTACGTTTTCCCTGTTGACGGACATGGCAGAGAAAATTGTTATTCCCTTGGTGGAGGAAAACCCAGGTCCCCCAGATCCCTGCAACAGACACAGGTACTGTAGGAAAAAAAATCTGTAAAGTAAAACATCTGGTGGAAGAAAGAGGAGGGTGGAAATAGTTGGAAAAATTAAACCTAAAATAGACTTAACTTACAGTAATAGAGAAGAAACCATGCCAAAATGATATAAAGTCTACAGATTAATGCATAGCACAAGTGAATTACATATAACAAGGCATATTTAAACAACTTTTTCTCACTAAATAAAATTAAAATGGGGCTACTGATGAGAAATTGACATTAGGTGTCGGCAACAGTCTAACTAATCGGTTTTTAATCCTATACAATCAATTAAACCTTCAAATAAAAGGCTTTGACTAAACCAACTGATGGTAAATGGTTTCTATGTCCTTTTGAGCTTCTTTTCCTCTCATGTTTGACTGTTGTTTACATGCTACAATCATCTAACCTGAGGATAAAGTAAATTGCAAAAAGTATGTATGAAGTTACATTTGATTCTTAAGTTGGATCAAGAATTAAAGTCTTTCCAGAGTTGTTATAATTTAAACATGGAGGTCTGGATTTAAATTCATATTAAATACCTAGAAACCACAAGGAGCAAGCATTAGGGAGAGACAAAAATATTAACAAAACCTAAATACTTTTAAAGGCTTTAAAAGCCTTTAAAAGTTTATTTCTCTTGAGATATGGTCTTTGACTTGTTTTGTATCTATTATATAAACACAATCTTCACTTGAATTTTAAGTGAATCAGCACTGATTTGTAAACGTTTTTGACACAGCTACTTGATCATAAAATTTTGGATATGTATGATTATTAATAGAGCCAGAGTGCTTTTCTTGTCAAACTAGTTACAGGGAACAAGCAAGGACTCTTGTCTCTTTCTCAGCAGAAATAACTTAGACACTTACACTGTGTCTCCTTAACAATAACATCATCTGCACTGTCGACAAAATATAGCCGATACAAAGCTGAGAATGACGGCTGCTGAAAAAGGGAAGTCCGAACTGAACGAGACACAGCAGATAATCTTACCCCACATTTCTTCTTTCTTATGCACTTCTTGTTACTGTGCACTATTTTATTTTATATTTGTATCATGTTCGAATAAAATTTCATTTCATTTCAAAAAATTTCATTTCATTTCATTTCATTTCATTTCATTTCTGAAATAAAGAGGATGTGACAGTATCTAAATTAGTTTTTGTTTAGTTGCTGTTCAACAGAATTGAATGTAAGGAGGGTATCAATACACAGGAATGAGGTCATCAATAAACAAAAAAACATACTTGTTCTTGACTGGACTTAATTGTCTGAGTATTTTTTTTAAGGAAATATAAGGATAAATTACCAAAATGACTGGTAAATCTTGGAAGAGATGACAATATTTATGTTCATAGTAAAAATAAAAATAAAAAAATAGATGTGTTTTGACTTGTGGCCTAACAAGGTAAAATTTAGCAAGAAACTATGAATACGTACACACCAAATGTATGCTCATCTAAGAAAGGAAAGACAAAAGCTATGAATTTTGAGATATTTGAAATTCAAGAATTGTGTGAAAACATGATTATGAAAGCAACAATTTACTTAAAGAAAAGTCCCTGGTTTAATTGCCTGTAGCATGTTTAAAGATCCTCCTTTTTTTGTTCAGTGGGAAAACAGCGTATGATTGATCTGTTCCTGGTGGGTCCACATAAAAGTCTGGACTGCTTTAGTGTTCAGGATTCATTTCAATGTCAGCATGAAAATCAATACGAGCATAAATGACAATTGTTATTTGCTCTCAGTAATCTCTGGAAGGAGAGCTCCAGGGGTCTGCAGTGGAGTCTGGCACACATCACAGCTGAGCTGGTGAGCTTTCGCTCGACTTGGACTCGACACACAGAAGACAACAAGCTCAAATGGAAAGAGAGTGGCTCAAATGGTAGGTTTCTGTGTATGGCTGCTTTCTCTGAAACCGCATACTTCACAAAAAGAAAACAAGGCACTTTTGTTGAACTATTTTAAAGCAATTTCAAACCTGACATGTTTTCCGCTGATGTAAAGAAATAATTCATGGTACCAGAAATACAATTTTGAAAAACTTCTGCTGCAGTCTAATAGATGATTTGTTGTAAAATATATATATATATATATATATATATACATATATATATATATATATATCCCGCATTCTGGCAAAGTTGAAGCATCTTGGCTCCGTCCCTTTGATTTGATTTGTTATCTTAATTCATTTCAGAGTGATCTCATGCTGAGATTAACAGATACGGGTACTTTGTTTTTCTTTCAGCTTATCAACATTTTCCAATCCCTTTTCCAACCTTTTATTTCCTCCAGGATTTTCTGACTCCAGTGTTACAAAAGAACAACGATCAAGGGAGGAGGAGCTTTCAGAAAAATCTCTGCAAGACAGCAGTGAAAATACAAAACAGTAGAAGGGACTTTCTTATGATTTGGGCTTGTTACCAAGAATTTCTACACTGTTAAACTGAGGCTGGGAATCACTTTTTGTAACAAAACCACACAATCTTTTGTTATAATGTGACAGAGAAGGAGGCATGATTAGACTTAAGATCATTTTCCAAAGGTAAGATGATGTGCAATACATACATATGTCATTGTGTCTTATTTCAAGAGTAAGTTG
This sequence comes from Poecilia latipinna, assembly GCF_001443285.1. NCBI lineage: Eukaryota > Metazoa > Chordata > Actinopteri > Cyprinodontiformes > Poeciliidae > Poecilia > Poecilia latipinna. The sequence continues at coordinate 34,886 of NW_015112837.1, forward strand.
TACACCACAGTAATTTAAATGGAAAGTCGACATGCTGGTCATGTCATTTAGTTGTCAGACGTTTTTATTTAAATTTCCACTTAAACACAACAGAAGCTTTTTCCAGTTGTAGTTATAGAACTACGCTGACATATTTATCCTGCATTAAACTCTAAACATACATCATTTTGACTTATGTGACTTATTTAAGAGTGCAGCATTTGCACTTATTTTGCACCAGTTTCCAGATTTATAATGCATGGTTTTAAATTCTTGCCTTTTACGTTTTATATATTTCTAGCATTTAAATTGGTAGTTTGCTAATATTTGCCTGACGTAATCACATGGAGGTATTTGGTTCAAAGTATTTGTACCTTGTAACTGTGAAGTCACATAGAACTGGGTTTGAGTAATTCTGTTAGTGCAGAATAATTTAGTCCAGGTTTGAAGTGTCAAAAAAACCTGTTTTGACTTTGTAGTTAAAACAGGTTTTAAATACACTGAAGATATAATCATAATTTAGTCATTTCCCACAGCAGACTAAAACCAGGAGCCACCTCCAACTTCGCATGACTCTGTACGGCTCTGAGAGGCCTCTCCGTTCTGTTAAATAAACATTTAATAAATATTTATCCATAAACTCCTAAAGAGTTTATGGGATGTTTGGTGATTTAATATGTGCTGAAAGGCCGACGGACAGCTGCAAGATGCAAACAGTACTCTCAGTCCCCACAATCTTAAGCAAGGTGCTTTTGCAGTTTGTTAATAGTGAGTCCAACAACGCCTCCTGCTGTACGGGCATACTAATTACCCACAAGCCACATGTTTTTGGTCCATTATCGACATTACACATGTAGCAAAACGTACTTGTACTTCAGAATTTGAAGAGGGGCAGCTGCTGTTTTGTAATAATATATTAACATTTAAACATCTTTTCTGATTCTACAAAGTTTACAGATGCATTCTGGTACGGTGGTTTACATGATTGTAAAACTAGGAAGAGATTTATTTTCTAGATCTGCTGAAAACTCACAGGCTTGCTGTATGGACTAGGTTTGATTAAAGCCAGGGATCTGGGTGGACCATTCCAAAAACGAGTTACTTTGGCAGATTTGCAAAGATAATTTTTGAACCTAAATCTGCAGGGGAATAAATATTTTGGTCTTAACTCAACATTCTAATGCTGACCCAGGAGTCTCCATTAGTGGCTTCATCTGGGAGAGAAACAAAGCTAAACTGAGTCAGTTGTTAAATTTAGGTGATGAAAAACAGATACTTATAGTTAGTGGCTGCAATTGGTTCTTCACTGGGCTTTCTCAAAGGATTGGCAAGATTAAACACAGGAAGAAATACAATATTTTTTCAGAGAGAACCTTAAGCAATTGGGAACAATAGCTATGCTGATTCGGCTGCTCCTAGAAGGTGCCATAGCTATGCAGAAATGTTGGGCAAATAGCAACTTCTATGAAAAGCAAAAACAACAACAACAAAAAAAAACTATTCAGTCACAGTTCTAGATAACCATAACTGGGAGTAATAGCAAAATGCAGTCTTAATAAAACTATCTTTCAGCCTTTGGATTTAGACATGAATTTTACATATAGCATAGATTACTTTTATTGCCCCTAGTGGGGAAAATTAAGGTACACCAGCAACAAAGTGACAGAAAAGCCAAAGCCTGCAGATTCACACCTAGCTGAAAATATGAAAACTGAGAGTAAGAAAAGAAAAGAGACTATACAGGAATTGATAGTGATTTAAAGAAATGTGCCACTGAGTATGATAATTAAAAAAAAAAGTGAATGTTTGTTTATAAATGAGATTGTGGTCAATTATTTTCTGTTTCACTTTGTTTTCATGTTTATTTTTACTGGATGTGCAACACAAACACTAAATTCTTGTTGGACATTTCTGCAAATTCACCTCCAACCACCACCCATCCAACTTGGCGCATGTGTACAACTAATGTCTGTTCAAGAGGCACCAAGAATCATAATTGAAGCCTTTAGTCTGGGCTGTCATTGGTGTCTGAGTTATGCCCCGGTTATCTCTACAAGGCCTTAGGGTAGTTTTCCTTATCTATAAAAAAAGCCAGGTGTCATGGTATGACTCATGAACAGACCAATGCCATCCATAAGATAAACCAAGGTGGTGGCAGCATGATGCTCTGGGGATGCTTTGCAGCATCAGGAACTGCCAGATAAGTCAAAAAGCAATAATGTACAGAGACAGCCTGGATGAAAACCTGCTCCAGAGTGATCTTAACCTGAGACTGGGGTAACGGTTCATTTTTCTGCAGGACAACAACCTAAAGCACATAGCCAAGATCCCAAAGGCTTCAGAACCACTCTGAATAGTTCTGGACGGCCAAACCAGACTCAAATCCTATTGAATGTCTCTGAAAATGGTTGCAACCTGACGGAGCCACAGAACTGAATGAGTGAATCTGTCTGAAGGTTGGTGAGCTGAGCTGGTGGCATCAAATTCAAAAAGACTTGAGGCTGTGCCAAAGGTGGATCAATAACATATTAAGCCAAATCTGTGAATACCTGGTTTTCTATTTGTAAGAAATTTTCTAAATCAATCAAAAGAAATCTCTTTGTGATAATGCAGTGTTTGTGTGTGAAATTATGAGGAAATAAATGAATCCAATTTGGACAAAGGCAGAAACACGAGCTGTGTGAAATGTTAGGCACTGTGATTACCTTCCAGATGCATTGTAGTTGTTGTAATCATAAATAAATCCAGGCAATAAGAATTAAAATCCTTACAAGGAAGCTTCCAGTATTCTGTTCTGGGCAGGAACCAATATGATTTACTAGTCATGTGACCATTTTGAAATTCTGACATTTTCTAATCCTCCAGCAGGAGGCGGTATAGAGTGAGAACCTATTCTGCTGCCCCAACTTAGTATTAAACTTCACATGGTTTTCAACAGAGGTTAAGCTAAAGACATTAAGATGTACATGGTTTCTAATATGTAAGTATTTAATTTTATTTTCTAAATGTAGTACATGTATTGTAAGATGACCATTGCCTCATGACTCACTCCAATGCTTATAACAAACATTTTCTGGTGTTCATGATTTCCTTTTAAGAATACATACAATAACCACAGCGGCCCAGTTTACTCAGCATTGTAAGTTAAGCATAGAGATAAATGACATATTAAAGTTCATTTTGTAATTTTTGCAACATATTTTAATCACGCCTTTTGTTCTGAATGGATCTTAAGAAATATATATGAAGATATGCTGATGTACTTTATCTAGAGATACAAATGCTCTAAAAATAGCATTTATTTTTGTCTGTAGGGGTATCACTTGTAACTTAAAATGCTGCAGTGTCACAAAATGCATTTGTTGAACCCTGCCTTCTTCATGAAAAATGCATGTGGTTTTATACTCTTGGGTCCATGTAAAGTGAATTATTTAAGCTAAAGAGTCTATTTTTAGGGTTAAGTCAAAATTTACCCCAAGTAAACCCACGACAAATGGTGCAGTGGTAAGTTTAACTTCACTCTTATTTCTGACAATTTAGGAGATGTTTTTGACCAACTCTGCTTACGGCACACATCCTGACTCTGACAGCGACTCTCAAACAAGGTGTCAGCCTTAACCTGCAAGAATTTAGAAAGTGTCCCTGGATACGAGTCAAAGAAACATAACCCATCACCAACTTAAACATTTTATTGTATCAAACAAATGTAGATTACACACGCAAATCAGCTATCCATTCAATTAAAACAGAAACAAAAACTTCCAAATATAATTAATTTAAACTACACTGTTACCATTCAAAACACAGACATTACAGGGTTCATAAATACAGGGGGAGGGGAAATAAAAGCTTTTACAGGAATGTTTTACAGTCTTTGCTGTTGAGAAAATTGCCAGTGCTGCAAGTGTTAACTAAAGAGGTTCTGTTTCTTTCAGACATGGTAAATATGACGGGAAGGTTATGGAGGGATTGTCACATAATCTACATGATAATGTCACTGCAGTGAAACAAATACCTCAGAATGTGATGAGAACAATTCGAAAAGTGGTGATCGCTTCATAATTTCTTCAGCACATACAAAACTAGAAGAATATTTTACAGAGAATGCAGCAATTACAATGCGTGTCCATATTTAAATATTTAGATTGTTGTATAAAATACAGCAATGTATAGTAAATGCCTCAAATTCAGACCTAAAAATATCATCACTTTACATTCAGTGCCATGCATTGAGATGTTTATTATGGCCTCGGTTCAGGTTCCCAATAAGCAATCATATGTTAAGAATGATGGTGCAGTTTACTCAGTGGAGATGAGTTTCCCCTTGCTAATCCAAAATATGTAAATTAATCTGCAAATTTATCCCAATGTAATGAGCTCCACTCATCAGCCACACATTTACAACCTGGTGGTTCAACTGCTTTCCGTATGGAGGAGCAACATATAACTCTGTCTATGCAGTGAAATAATGTACTCATTAAAAAGTCACACTTTTTGAAAAGTAGAATGCTCATGGGTCCAACTCAAATGATTAATTTTCCACACTTGACTGTTGTCTGCTAAAGAGTGTGCTGGAGCTTATTACAGCAGTCACTAGGCAGGACTGAGATAAACTCTGAGCAAGTTTCCAGCCCTTCACAGAGTCACCACAGACACACAAAGCACATGCACAAGCTCAAGAGTTCAATTTGAAATAAATCGTTTGAGAGAAGTGTCCATCTTGATTTTGGGACGAAATTGCCAAAACTCTCCTCGTGATGTTGATTTAATTCCACACCAACTAGATGTGTTTTGCATGGCCGATTTTTAATAAATCACTACAACTTGGAAAACATTATAATTTATGCACTTTATTTTGTTGTTCAAATTTAGTTTTTCCCTTGAGAATCTACCAAGATGTTCGTACGGAGAGAAAGAGGCTGCAGTGGGTCACTGTGTGTGTCAGGAGGCCTGCTACTCTTGATTTGTCGAATCAGGACAGACAGCTGTCAGTTTAGGGGACAGCCACAGCTTAAACACTTGACATTAAATTGTAGGACAAGTAAAACAAAGTAGTGACTCTCTGGAGTAGTATAACAACTTTTTTTGTAGTGCACAGAAATGACTAGAACCTCATTAAACGACGAATCAATAAGTAATCAAAACGGAATGAACAGCACTTAAGCAGGGAGCAAAACTGTAAACATTAAGTTTATTAAAAACTGATTCATCTTCAGAAGAAATGGTTAAGCTGTGAAGCTGTGTGAAGTGAAGTGTTTTGTGAACCTACATATTAGAGCAGCGTTTCAGACCGTCCAGCTAAAACTGCAGTTTGGACAAAATTACAAAAGGTAAGAATCATAAGAAGAGGAAAAATTTGTGATTCGTAATTGTCAAACTGATTGTGTTGTGTTAGTTTATGAAGTTTACAAACATTTACATCTATTGAACTGTATCTAATTATCAGCCTATACGCTTAAGTTGGTTGATATCAGGGTAAAAAAAATCCTGATCAGGATTTCGAGACAGTACTGTAAGTAAACATTTTTAGTATGTTATGCTGTGAGGTGGTGGCAACGTTTAGTGAAATGTTAGAAATGCTTTTTTCATCTTAAAATATGCCAGCTTCTCTAGGCTAAAGCAACTACACGCTAATTATGAAAAAAATAAAGTCTAATCAAACTTGAGTAGCTGCTGGAAAAAATTAGCAGCACGGTGCTAATACTGGTCACAGGAAGTTTTTTCATCAATTCAACTAAGTTGTAATTTTTTCTTTCAGAAGTATTATTATTCATGCACAACAATCATTGGAGTAATGAGTAAAAAATGCTTGAAACAATGTTGGGGGGGAAAAAAAACACTGACTTTGTGATGATACTTTTTTATAGGTGCATGTTTGGTAAAAAAAAAAAAAAAGTGATTACATAACTGTAAAAATTGGGGGAAAAGGAATTTTTAAAAGTCACTTTATTTATTTTTGGCCACTTTTTGAACTCATTAATAATTAACCAGTTATCATAGCTCAGCAAGTTATTCATTTCAAGATTCAAAGCTCATATGTTTAAGGTGATGCATGTTATGTAAATATACGTTCTAATATGAATTTCACTCATCACATATGTACTGCTCACTCAGTTAGGGACCGCATTTCTAATTACAATTTAAACTCCATTAGCTCCATTTGTTTATGATGTGCTGATCCATTTTATCAATCCAACGTGAAATAGGAAACTCATAACACAAAATAAAACAACTGTAAAAAAAAAAAAAAAAGTGTTATGCTTTTCTTGTTTGTTTTGGTCAATAAGAGGGAATATCATGTATGAAGCATGGTTATGAATGTGTTACTGAGGCATGAATCTCAGATTTATACACACAATTGGCTAGCTTCAGAGCAGTACAGTAAAAACTGTTGAAAATGTGGTTTAATTTTTCACAAATAGCTAAAGAAAGATTTTGTCTTATTTTTGAGGTGGTAACTAAAGCCTGGCTGCAGAGGTATAGCGATGCCCTGATGTTCCTCAATCTGCATGGACAATCTTTTGTCACTGCGTTGGGCAGACTGGACAACATTTGGCTGCACAGACGTCTATTTCTTTGTCTCGAGGCTGACTTTGTTCGTCTTCTTCCCTGATGGCTGGTTTGCACTGGATGCTCCTGCCTTTGTGTCTGAAAATACAGACAAGCGATAAATACTAAGAGTTGAGAAACAGAAGCACGCTTTCGATTCAATATTCTTCAGAGGAATTTCATGAAAAGTGAATAAATATTTGGTAACATATATTGTCATTCTTTTGAGAGTGTATCTTACCTCATTTAATTTTTTTGTATATGTAGTTATTGCATTCTTTGTCAATTCCATCAGATATATTTCGGATACAGTAAAGAGTCTCGTTGATAATATTTTCCCACTGAAGAATATTCATGCTCAATATTAACTCATTTTAAAACCACAGGTCTTGTATGCCCTTTAAATGCAGTAATGTTTTTTTTTTTTGTTTTTTTTGTACTTTTTTTAATAACAAGTGAACAAGCTTGTTTTGTTTTTACGTTGCCCTTCAGGGTTCTGCCTTATTCAAAAGGCGGCTAAAAACATTCTTATTCCAGTATGCTTTTCCTTAATGTCTTTTAAAAATTACAACATGTGCTTTTCATTGTTAGTGTTTTTTAAATACGCTATTTGTCTTTTGTCAATGTTTAATTCTTTTTTAATTGTTTTACTCTCTTTGTGAGGTTATTACTTAGTGATCTTCGACTGTATAAGGTGCTACGTAAATAAATTTTACTTATTTAAGACCACACATTAATGTTTCATGAAAAAAAAATTTCTTCCCTTTTTGCATATTTTCAGTTTCTGACATCTCCTTTAGAAGCTGTTTATGGGATTATAAGTCAAAGGTCCAATTTTCCCAGGGAATTTAAATGTGTGGAAAAACTAAAATATGAATGTATTTAAAAAATAAAATAAAATAACTGAAGTTAGCATTTGCTTATTTTCTGGTTTACAGAAGCGTTATTTCGTTGCTATTTCATGAAGATGTCATGGTGTGTGGTTGTTGGTGGTGGTGAGAGAGACGCCGGGAATCCCAGGTAGTCATGATAAGAGATAATTTAATGATGAACCAGGAGGGACAACAGAAAATCACTGGCAGCACAGGAACAGACACAGACGTGAGACACGACGACGATCCGACAAAGAAACACTGACAACAGGTGGGACTAAATACACTGGGAGGGTAATCACAGGAACGACACACAGCTGGGATCAATCGAGACAGACTCAGGGGAAAACAGGAATAGACAGACAGAAACTACACAGATCCTAACAGAAGATGTTTGCAGATTTTACTGTTTAAAGGGCCTATTGATGCATGTTGATTTGCAAATCCTGCATCCAGTCAAGTACCATACAAAACCTTTGTCTTTTTCCAGGGATAGTTTTCTAGATTAGTTTCTTAAACCATCTGCTGCATAAGGTAACAATTATTTCAATCAGCAGAGTTTTTAAGCCCTGCTTAGGATCCTGTAAAGTAACTAATAACATATTAGCTGGCATATTATTTTAAAGATTTTTACCAGGGGCACGGACACATTTTCTTTAGATTTATTTTTGGTTTTAACACTTTAGATATTAGCATCTGTATTCAACCTTGATATTCAGCTCCATGCCTCCAGCAGCTGAGTGACTGTCTTCCTAGATATTTCACACATGAAGTCAAGGCCACTTCACAGTTGTTTATTGACAAGCCATGATTATTGACACTGACCAAATCTTGTTTACCCTGCATAAATAAACCCTGTGTACTTGGCAAATGGACAGTGAAAGTGTCCCTTCGTGAAACAGAAACAGACGTGGGAGGAAAAGATTTGCGCCTTAGCAAGGTTGATCTTTGTTTACCTGTTAGTGCATTTTCTTTCTGGGACGAGGGATCTGCTACGGTGGCCACACTGGAACAATCGTTTTTCTCCTCGGAGAGGGGGCACTCAAGTTCACCGCCGGCATCTAATAGGCTCTCCCTGGAGAACTCTGCAGGGAGCAGGGAGGCAGATAAATGTTAACCGGAGAGAAACTACAGCCAGACACAAAACTCAACGTGCTAAAGATGAAACAACATCCTGCAGCAGTAGTTTTCAAGTGATGAACAGAGCTGCTCCACCTTTCATCAGTCAATGCCACCTGACATTTACAGTTGAAGGTTATTTACCCCTCATAACAAATTTAAACCACTGATCTTTGAGTGAATCCATACTCGACAGAACTGGTGTTAATGGTCATTGATTTGCTTTCCCCGACTTCCGCTTTGCTTCTTTCATCCAGACTGAGGGCTTCATTAAGCCTCCACTGGTGAAACTTTCAAATACAGGACAATCATCTTGTAATCTTGAAAGGGGGCTTTCCATGTTGTACGTCACACTGTGGGCTGATTTAAAATTTAAACCACTACACAGTGCTACTGCTTCAGGGAAATAAGCCCGGTACACTCAGAATGCATTAGTCGAGGGCAATTACAAGTGTGGTTAGTGTGTGCTGTTAGCTCTACCTGCCATTACATTGAATTAGTTGCCCCAGGCAAGGCTATTTTTGTCAGAGAAAGTAAAATAGTTTAGCTCAGACAGACAGCATCTGCAAAGATGGATGTCTTTGCATGTAGTGGGTTTAACAAAAACATTTGCTATGTTATAGCTTGAAGAGAAGAATCAGTGTCAATAAGTAAATACCGACTTAACACTTTAGTGTTCAGTTGAAGTATGACTGTTTAAAGTAGATTTTTAAGAACTACATACATAACCAACTTATGCTAAAGCACTCTTGGCAAGCAAATAATAAAATCACTTTTTTTTTTTTTTGGTTTCTAACTTACCTTCCATTTGGCAGCGCAGCTTTTCAAAGGCCTCTGCAGTGGCCTCGTCATCATGTGGGAGCTCCTCGCCAGTGGGAACAGAGTCGGGACTGGGCCGGTCAGACAAGCAGCTCTCTGAGGAGCATTCATCTCCAGCTCCCTGCTGCTGCCTGTACAGGTGATGTTCTACAAGAAACTGCAGCTCTGTGAAGAGGGACGTCAAGAAAGACATTAACGCGCGAAAATAACGGCTGATGGCGACCAAACAGGGTAAACAAGGTTAAGGATGAAGAGTTTGTTGGAGGATGAAGAAATCCAGATAAAGAAGTTTAGCAGCTTATTTTTTTTTCTGTTAAATTAACCACCTGTACTATTAAGAAGGGAAAAACAACTTAACACTTATTTAACATGTTAAAAAATAAAGCACAATAATTATCACCTAAATATTCTGACGATCAGAGGTTACCTCTAACAGATTGTTAAATAAAACGACATAATAAACATTCAAAAATATGTCTCCAAATGTTTATTCTTCAATTTAACGAAAAATGCTGTCACTTTGACTACATATGCTGCTTCCTGCCTTATAGATGTGCTGGAAAAACAAATTGACTTGCTCATTTTCCTTGGCGTGTGTTTTCTCCACTGTTAGCATTGCATAAAAGTTCCAAAAACTAATAAAATTTTTCTCATGTAGGCCAACTTTATAAGTCAAAAACATAGAGACTAGAGGGAAGACCCAGTCTAAAAATCGGATAATGAGTCCTTGGCGAAGGAAGAACCACACTGACAGAGAAAGTTAGAAATTGGACCCAAAGATGGAAAGATGGAAAGAACTTCCCTCATTAACTAGCCAGCGCTATGCAGATTATACTGTGCAGACAACAGTGCCTGGAAGTCGTTTAAACCTACAAAGTGGAAATGGGATGCAACAATGACTCCTTCTTTTTGGCCATATTACTTGGTGTTTTCATTAAACTAAAGTCATTCATAATGTATAGTCAAAACAAAAATCTAATTCTGGGAGAGGAATTTATTTAAAGTCTATCTGAATTCATTTAAAGTCTGTGTGTTTAGAGAGTCTGTCTCTCTAAGCACATCTGGATTAGGAAAGGCAAGTTTATTTTCACAGCACATTTCATCAACAAGATAATTAAAGGTGCTTTGCATTACATCATAAGGGAACATTGCAGTGAAAAAAAAAGGAAAAGCAAAGAAAAGTTTACTGTTTAGCAGAACTGAATATATTTTTTCCATTTCGATCTTACAGCTTTGAAAAAAAAACTTCTCCTTCCACAGTTTTACACAGAAACCCCTTCTTCCTCTTTAATCTCCAAATATAAAGTTTATTTCACCATAACAAAGGATATTAAGGTGTGTCCTACTTACTCAAAAGCTTCCTTGAACTCAACCAAATATCATTTCCATCCTTTCATCTTTGCTTTACTATTTAAATGTGATCTACATCAACAAAACAAACCTTTATGTTACAGGCGAAAAGAGATTCTTGGCTGTGGAACATTAAAGTAAAAGCTGAGGCCAATAAAACTTCTCAGGTTACTCTGAATGCATTTTCTATTTCTCTTTCTCAAAACTTTATGCAAGTCACTTTATCAAATACCTTGTTGCCTTAGCAACAGGTTAGCATTTCTAGAAATAAAATTAAATGTGAAAACTTAAAAGGGATTGGTGTTTTACAGATATAACATTTTGTATCTTTACTGCTCTGGAAAAGAAGCTGCTCTACAATGGGAGCTAAAAACAAAGTGCTGTTTTTAACAAATTGTCACCATCACACATGCGAAAGAGATAATAAGGTTGATAAAACAGTGCACCTTTCATTGTTGGTGTCCCCTTTTGTCCTTTTCTTCGTTGTCGGGGAGAATTCAACAGAGCAGCCTGCAAAATATCAACATTACATATCAGCTAAGCAGAAAGCACAAAGATGGATTTGAGCTGAAACTCAATTTAATGAAAACAACAGTAGAGGGATTTTTTTAAATTTTATTTTTAATAATCACATTTCAGTGAATCTGTGTTTTAGAGAGCTTGATTGAATTACCTTATACAACTGGTTTGGAAGCCGATCTTCATCTATTTCTGTCACAAAGCAAACAATCACTTTAGTTCTGGATACAGAAATAGAAAACACATAACTGCAACAAAAAATCTGTTTTAGATTTTGTGTTCGTAGATGAAGTTCTGCTGTGCATCCAAAGAGAGCAGAGCAGAGAAGATGACCTCTGCCCACATCACACATTATCTGATACAAGGGCCTGATTTTTACCCAGCACTGATCCTTGCGACGCCACTACACATCAATTACATCCACCTTCAAAGACAAACCCTAACTCAACCTACGAGTTGTGTAAACTTACTTCCTATGTAGTCAGAAAAGACAACAAGTTCATTTTCTATGACGTTGATCATGCTGTAGTTTGACTTTTTAAATATACTTTGTACTTTTTGATTTTTTTTTTTTTTTTTCTAATTTTTTGTATTTCACTTTTTAACCAAAACAATGTTAGTGACGCAGAGAACATCTGCGTCACTAACTGTCTGGTGTTTTTGCAGGATATTTTAATTTCTAGTGGCCCTTATTTAGCAGTAAATGACCATGAAATGGGAGGAAGAGGAAGGAGGGAGAGAGAAAAGACTTCCAGCTAATTGCCCAAAACTGGGACTCGGACACAGGACAACCACATCAAGGACCCCAATCTACCAGCTGAGCCACCTGGCACTCAGACTCAGTTCAGTTTTGTCCCTTTTAAGTGAATTTATTTGAGCTGATCCAGAGCTGTTTTAGCTGTTAACAGTTTTTCTGAATGTCTAAAGAAATGTTCACTAGCATATAAGCTGTAAAACTCGCAGAAGCATTTCTGAGTAAAGAGAAGATAGGGAGATGTATTATGTAGAACATGATAGCCTTAGAGCTGAGGAAGTTAAACGTGTTAAATGAAACAGCTGACTCTGGTACAGTGAAATCTCTGATCAACAGTGAGCATCTTTAACTTACATCAAAATCTATGTTTTACAGCCTTGAAACTTTTTTTCTAGGACACCACCTAGTTGCTTGGCAACCTACGCATCCCTTGGCACTGCAAATGATGTTCGTCTCTGTGTGTGTGTGTGTGTGTGTGTGTGTGTGTGTGTGTGTGTGTGTGTGTGTGTGTGTGTGTGTGTGTGTGTGTGTGTGTGTGCTTGCGTACCAACTTGCATATAATATCCCTACTTAAAAGTATGCTCTGTTCAAAAGATAGTGCTTTTATTTTAATTCCCTCATTCCTTTGATTTTCTTTATACACCAAACTCTAATCCAGAAGTGAATAAAGACTTTCAGAAATGCTATTAAGTGTTATTTTAATTATAATTGCATATTTCTTTCTTTACAAAAATACACTCAATTCAGTTGTGTTTTAAATTTTTTGGAAAAGTTTAATTTTCTCTCAGTTTAATTCATACTTTTGAATAAAGCTATGAAAAAGCGACATGAATATGGCTCTTTAAACAACAACCAAGGAACATAAGGACAAAAAAGCTACATTTACTCTTTCATTTAAAATTATGTACATTTTGTATAATAATGAGTTCGCTCTTGTTTTAGGTTCTTAGACAACTGGTTTATTAAGTGTAAAATGGGTCAAGCTTGCTTGAAATCTCATTTGAATCTCAGATTTTGGAAAAATGCAAATCCAGTTCCCTTTTTTCAGTTGTTTTCAAGTATTTCAATTAATCAGACACCTGCTGAGAGCCAAATGAGACCATTATTGTGGATGAAGATGAGCTGCCTTCATCATCAAAACATGGAAATAGACAACATAGTGGGAGCTGGGCAATTAAGAAATTATAATCAGATGCAGATGGATTTACACTGGAACAAAGTGTTCATAGTTCAATTGCTAAAATCACAGTAGATTAAATGAAATCCTGAAAGCAACAAGAAGTTATAGTTATAGTTGATTTATAACAAAAAAAAAAAAAGAGAGAACAATTTGGGTCAAGAAAAATAAAGTTTGGCAGTAATGGTTGACTATCAGATTGTTTCATCTCTGTGTGCGGCCCATCTGTGCTGCAGAACGAGGGAAAAAAGCCAGTAAAAAAGTTTTTCCAGTAGTGATGAGTCTATCACTGCAACTCCCAGCTGGCCGACTGAAACAAAGCAAGATGAAAACAGAGACACTCCTCTGACTCGCAGCCAGTTGTCCTCATCTCTAATGAGTTTAAAATATAAGCAACTTTCAGAAAAAATTGAGAAAATACTGACAACCAATTGCACTGACAAATGATTGAACATTCATGCTGCAGTCAATTATTGATGTATTTGAAAACTAAATAAAAATAAATGTCTCATGTGTAATCCTGCGTCTCCTTCAGAGTATGAAAGGAAGAGCCTGTTTTGTCTATTTTTGCACATTTAAACAGAAGTGGCTCCTTTCTTTTCATGGTGAAGCTGCATCAAGCCTCCTTTGCTTTTTCTCTTTGTCTTTCAACAAAAGAAGCACCAAATGTACTTCTGAAACAGATACAAGCTCACAACAGAATTAATGATAGCAATGAGGTTATGAAGAAAACAGAAACATGATTATCTCATGTCTGCTTCCCTCCTTTCATATACAAATCAGCCAAAACTAGAAGAAAACCGTGGGAAGGTTGTGAACTAAAATGCACAAGACATTTTATTTGTTGTATCTATTCCAACAAATCATAAACAGGACTCTAAATCTAATATCTAAGTGTTCTCTCTCATTAATTTTAATAAGTGAATAATAAGCATATATGTACTGTACAGATATATGTGTTAATATTTTTAATTTTGATTGGAAAGACACAAACTACTGTCAAAAGATTTTAAAACTGCAGACAAGTCAAATTCTCATACTTTTTCTTTGTCTTGTGATTCAGTCCTCACCTAACTAGTAAAAAAGAGACAGTCTAGCTAAGTTTATCATTTGACATCCCTTAGGTCACAGAAATAACATTTGCAATTTAGGCAGGTGTGTATCTGTGGCAAAGAAAATTTGACTGACAATTGAAAGTTTGGAGTTTATTTCCAGTCTAATTCTAACACAATGTAAAATGTCCTGGGAAGGAAACTGAATCCCTTATTTACTGATCTGTGGTCCGGGGGAGTAATAAATGCATTAATAAATGTACTTTATTTTTCTAAAAATGCTGCAAAATCCAGTAAACAATGTAATCAATTTTGTTTTGCAAAGTCTGAGGAAGATCTTACGTTTTAAACAATTGAGAATTTTTCTCTGGCACAACGGAAAGTGCTTAGTCTTTACAAATTGCATACAAAGCAATGCAACATGACAGGCAACTCCAATGTTGATAAAATTTCTTAATAAGAAGATAGCTAATAATATTCAACACTTTCTAAATTAGGAGGAACGATGGCTGTGCATATTTTTAATTCAGTCTCGCCTGCATGAACAATAGAAGTAATTAAATTTCACTAATAAATCTTCAGCGTCAGCACCTCTTCCACGCTTATTTGATCAAGTTACTTCAAGAATCAGTGAACGCAAGAAATCCTCCAGTTTGTAGGGTCAGCCTTGAAGAAAACTGAGGTGACCCTCAGTCTCTTAATGACCTTCTTCATTATCTTCATGTATCTTGGTTGTCTCTGCTCCTCTGCCGTGCTTTTGGGGGATCACAGTGCACAGAGAAGAGCAATATGCAGCACATTTAATAATGCAGGGATTTATCTGATGTGGGGCACACCATTACTGCACTAGTGCAGCTCTTCTTTCTGATCATCATGTCTGTTCGGCCCCATCCCCCTCCCACAAGCTTTTACTCTCACACACAAAAGCACACGAAGCTGATCACGACAGCTGTGATATTGTGTGTCTGCGTCTGATTCAGTGTGTCTTTGCATCTGCTTGACTTAGTCCATCTCATTAGTTCAGTTTTTAATTTCGCTCTGACATTTGTGGGAGGTTTAATGAGCGCTAAGCAAGAAACAAGCCACATAGCTGCACTTCAACGACAGTGCAACTCCTTGAGCTGCTTGTGGCAATTAGGAATGATTACTGATCCCCTCAAGATGAATATGAGAAGGATTTAATAACAACTGTGAGGGTTTTTACCTAAACAAGTTTAAATAACATTCAAAGCTGTGAACAATGATCAATGTCTACAGAAACAATAGAATTTTCATCTGAGATAATTTGTTCACGCCTACCTTCAGTTGCATTATATTTGTTTCGCTGTTTATTTGCTGATCCCATTTCGACTTGTTGCTGCTTGTTAATCATCAAACCCACTAATGGCGACAATATATCAAGTCCCAGAGTGACATCCCATCAGGTGAGGCATAGAAACTATGGCTGCTGCACATCGAGGCTGGGTAATGAAACCGTGTTTGGTATCTAATGTGAAGCTTTCAGTTCTGCAGTCAAGCAAAGTGCTTGTTCACAGAGACACCTTTTTTAGTAATCTGGATTGCATTTTGCTCATCTCCAGTTGAAAACCTAAAATATTTAAAGCAACTCAGATGCAAGCTAAGCTATTCGACACGGAATAGGATTACATTAAAACCTAATTCAAATGTTATGTGGTATATTTGCAACCTGGGATTGAGTCAAGCACCAAAAACACTACATATTTCTTTTTTTTTTTTTATCCTACTTTTAGGGATGCTTAGAAGGAGAAGATTGCCAAGGGTGAGATTCATGAAAAAAACAGAAATGTTCCGGCCTCATCTGCATGTAGTTAATCATTCTCCGCAGATATTCAGCTCAGCTTCCTCAGTTTGTTATAACTTATTCAGCTAATTGATTTCAGGTGGTTTTTGGTTTTGTTAAAATGACTCTCATGGTTTAAAATGAAAAATGTATTATTTTTATACACAAGGAAACAATTTTAAAAGAACTGAAGATATGTATCAAGAATCATGTTTGCAATGCTGGACTTTCTGTGGGTAAAATATAAAACTGTGAGATAAAGAACAAGAGCATACTTATAGCCTAATATTTATCATGACTCATCGCTTCGTTCCTCATTCAGACCAGAGAATACCAGCAAGAGAAAATTATTCTCTCTGCGTTCATCTCTTAATTCTGCGGTGGGTCACTTTACACACAAATATATTCCCAAATCAACAGAGGCAGTGAGGAAAGCAGGGAGGATGACTCATACAGCAAGAAAAGTCCTCAGAGGTTCGCTGTTATGTTTGATCGTCAAGATCCCGTGAGATGACTCGTAGCTGTTTTTCTTGCTGTAATGCAGCAGGAAGATTCATTTGGTGGTTACAAGGAATGAGATGCAGAATAACAGCACTAGAGCTGAAAAACAGAAATACTTTTACCTTCATTTGTGTATAAAATTTTAGCTTGAAGAATATGCAAGATTTTGGAGTAATGAATTCAGTCTATGAAGTTGCATTTAATAGTGACTGAGGATACAGAAATTTCAAGCATTTTATTTCAAACTGTTTTGTGTGTGTGTGTGTGTGTGTGTGTGTGAAACACAACTAAAAATAGAAAACATGTTTCTTTTTAGCATGTTATTTCACATGTTGAGTCTCCTACCTGGTGAGGACTGATCACTGGATGCCACCAGAGTTGCAGGTGTGGGTCTGCGTCTTCTGATCTGAAAAAGATAACGTTTTGTTCAGGAACTGATTTAATTATTATCAACACAGTTTTAGTATCAGACAAGTGTATGAATGTTCACACAGATTTCTCCATTTTCTGCCAGTATTCTTGAGACCTTCATTTTCAGAAGGTGTTCAGTTTGACATGCAATCAATAATAAAACGATGGCAAGAATAGCAGTTCTTTGTATTTAACAAGTTATTTGAATAGATTTTATCAGCATGACTGCAGCCCTTTCCCAGTATGAGCAGTTAATAGGGTCAGCCCAGCATCCAGGATCCTGCTGCTTTCAGACTACTGGAGGTCCAGAAGAACTGGGATTCTGCAGACTTTGAAGATGGCTGATTTGGACCAGGGCAATGCTGCATCCTGCAGCACTGAGATCAGATAGTTATCCAGCTCCTGCTTGTTTCTGGGATCAGAAGCAGCAACACGCAGTGACTAAAGAAAGATTTTCACTAGCGAACATTCACTTAGAGAGGAAAATAACTGAGCAATAATGTTTAAAGATGACGGCTCTGAGGTGGTGCAGGACTTTAGTGTGCATTATTTGATCACTGCAGACGGAAAGGGTAGTTGCAATGTGAGGGTTGAGATTTTTTTGTGCTTTGGAAAACGAAAGAAAAAAGAGCATTCATAAAAGAAATACCTTGTTGGGAATATCAGTATATAGGAGACTAATAAGAAGAGGCTTAATGGAAATAAAATTGCAAGAAGAAACAAAATAAAGCCTCTTCAGAACAAGATTCATCATGTGCATCAATATATATTTAGAAAGTTAAATAATAAAAACGAAAACCGCTGTGAACTGCTTAATAGTACTTTCTCTCAAAAGCTCTTGAGAGGAAAATCTAATTTATTTTTTATTCCTCAGACAAACCCAGCAACAGGAGACTACTTTTAATTTATTTGCTCAATTAATGTAAAGCCCTATAATAAGCTTAGCTTAAATAGCGTTAATTATTTTAGCACTGTCACATCTCCTCCTCTTGACTTACACAAGCGTAAACAATTGTACTGCAGCTGACAAGGCTGCTGGGTAATGCTGGGTGTCGAGTTGGTCTTCATCCTGAAGGCTGCTTCACTTAGCAAAACCTCATCCAAAACAAAGCAGCATCAAAACGTGATCAGTTTTCATTACCAAAAAGGAACCTTAAAATTAGGTGCTTTAAAATTATGCTTTAAAATGTACATCTGAACTAGAAATCAATAAGGCTTATGTTTTCAACCAAGTAAAGTCACTCTGAAGTATACATAAATGTACTTAACAGTGGTAACCAGACGTTATTGCTTTCAGTTTTATTAATCTTTCTTCCTGCTCAAACCTTTCACTCTGTCTCTCTTCAAACACTAGTTAATAATTATTCTATATTTTTTCTCTTAGATGTGCTATATATATTAGATATTGGAGTTTTACAAGGTCGTAGACCTGAACTGATGAGCTTCACGCTTTGACTCCAGGTACAAATGTGACTACAGATTAAAAAAAAGTCCCTTGGCACAAAAGAAGCAGAGTGAGTTCCATCTTTCTAGTACATCCAAAGTGATGTGATTCAGATATGAGGGGCGTTCATCACCTTTAAAACACAACCTTGCCAAACAAGAAGGGTTTGAATATGTGATAATAATGTATTTTCTTTTCTATAGCAGCCAGGCAGAGGTGTGCAGCTCCTGCGCACAACTACATGTAATTTTTGAGAAGATTGCTTGCTTCTCATTTTAAGGCAGATGCCAGTTATTAACTTCAATGATTGCAGCCTTCGATTTGAGCCAGTGTGACTCTGCTATGCATTGCTGCTCACAGTCAAGATGTGTGGAAAGTCTTATTTCTCTGTTTTACCCTGCTGTCTTTTTACCTGGTTCCTGTGTTTTTGCTCCGCTGTGACTCCCTGTGTTCTCCATGATTTTTGTGAGTTTGTTTTATTTTTCGACTCTTTGTTATAAACATTTTTCCTTATATTCATCCAGAATCCGTCTTGCACTTTGGTCCACCCTCCGCTCATACATCATGACAGATGAAGTATTAATAGCTGCTCAATCTGCACAAAGAATCAACAACATAGGCTTGTAGTTTAAAACACAAACCAACAAGTAATCAGAACAGATAAGAAGCCTTTACACACAGGATCAAGAAAATGTCTGTGAAGGTTTTACAGCTCTTAGAGTTTGAATAGCTTCTTCTGTTTGTTTGTTTTTCTTTTTCTATGATCTTGGGTTACATGATTATTTCTCTGACAGAAATTAATTACAGTGCTAAAGAATGGATTAACCCCGGGTCCTTTTAAATATCTAAGCAACTAATCATTCAACAGAAAACAAAACAAAAAATCAGATTGATAATTAGATTGTTTAATTAATGATACTTCATTACTGAGATTTAAAAGTAGCGTCAATCTGTCCTATGGCCTCCATGCCAGTGATGAGTGTACTTATACACGTGGATTGTAAATCTTGTGTAATTTACACAATACTTTTAGCAGTTTTAGCTTTAAGTCTTTTCCCATTCCAACAAGCCAACCCACTGGCCTACTTTAAAGGACAACCATGGCTGTGTAGCACTGATTACAACCAGAGTCATTGTTATTCTTCTCACCCTGCAGCAGAGAAAACTCCCCGATCCTCCACCCGCACAAACAGCAGCACTTACTGACCGGACTTGCCCTTCAAGCCACCATGCCTGCCTTTCAACCCACAGTCTGTTAATAATGAACGCCTGTCACTTCTCGAAACAACGAACAGCAGCATTCTTTGAAAGTAACTGGTGGGCAGGAGAAGCCATAGCTGTAAAATATAGGTCAAGCCAAAAATGGCAGGGTTGTGACTCCACTAGTATGTTCACGGCTCTGCTTTGTCATTTTTCATGTGCAAAAATAGACATTAGAGTGGCTTAATTACTCTCTTTATTTTTCTTTGTCCTCAAATTGAGAAAAATACCTGAAGAACAAATCTTGGGAAATAAATCAAAAATGCTTTTTTTATTTTCATAGGATAACTAAAACTCTCCAGATTAATTTATTTACAACTAATAAATTAATCTGTTTTCTTATCTGATCTCTGAGTCAGCACACCAAAAGAATCCTTGGAGAGATGAAAAGTCGGTTCTGTTTGGTTTTATAAAGTGATGCATTCAAATTAGATTCAAGGTCAATGCTGTGGAAAAAGTGCTATATGTTCTAGAGCAGATAAATGGTAGTCCCCTGCATTAATTTATCACTTAGATTATTGATGACTACAGTGATGACTATACTCAGACTCAATTTTTATGTGTAATATTCCCATTGCTAAACAGTGAAATTTACTCACTAGCTTTTTTATTTTTATTCCCATCTGTACATAGATCAGAGCAAATTTGTAGGTAAATTAAATTTACAACTACTGAAATAAAATAAATATCTGGCTTTTATGTGGTTTTTGGTTCAGCTACAGACAAAGCCTTTGATTCATTTGGAATGCTCAATTTCTTAATCGCCTTAAGTCTTGGTTGATTGGAACCAGGGGAGTTTAATTAACATAAAACTACTGTTCACATTTTATGGCTTTAATGATCTTACCAGCTTCTCTGTAGGAGTTCATCAAACTTAGTAAACTTTGTAGGTTCAGTATAAATCTATTTTAAAATGACTGAACAGGAAGTTGCTCTTTTGAGCTTGTGCTTGATTCATCCATCCTCAGAGGGGTTTGGTTAATGATGAAATATTATTCCTGAATAATAAAATAAGCTGCATAAATAAAAGGTGAAAGTAACCTTCCCCAAGGCTTGTTACTGGGGCAACCAAAGAAGATCAGAAATCGTGCAAAGTGGTGAGATTATATCAGTCCAGGAGGAAGATTGCGATTTCTCATCTTTCATTCTGTCATTTGACATGTGATCCTGGCATTATTCAGACAAGAGCTCCTCCATAATGAATCTTTCAGACTCTCCAACAGGGGGCTCACTTTGATTTGATTAAGATGAATTACTCCAGAAACGGTCACATCACTACCTGGGGTTTGGCATTCCTCTAATACCCTCTCAGTTTCTCTCCGTCTTTCTAAGTCTTTTTAAGTCTGCACATTAACTGAAGACTAATGATGACCCAAATGCTCTGAATGTTCTCAGTAAAGACAGAAAGACAAAGTCATTGCAGGGAACATTAAAGTACAAAGTCTCATTGCTGAATTGCATGCAGTAAATGGCTTTCTAACTTCATGAGTCACTCTCCCAGGAACAGCATACTTCTAACTATATATAGTTTTTCTTAAAAAGCACTTATGTTTGTATGTTGTGATTTAGTAAGATTATGTTTCCACATCAATAACAAAAGGGGGAAAAATCACATTCAAGAAAATTAAAAAGCTATACAACCACTAATAATTTTGATTCAAAAGATAAATAAATGTAATGAGAGATTTTCCCATTACATATATGATGATATGATGAGCAAAATAAGCAATAAAAGATGACATAAGGCCAATGCTTATTTTTCAGGTCTGCTAGTTTTGCGCTCACGTTTGGTTTTGTTAAACGAAAGCCTGAACTTATAGCCTTATGTTAAAGTTTTCCTTAGTCTTTTATGTTGTAGTAAGTAGCACAGCTTATATCTTGTCAAAGCTCCAAGTCACTGACATATGTAAAAACAGAAATAAAAAAAGAAATACAACTTCAATTCAAGCCATTCAAATCCTTGATTGGATAAATTGGGATTAAAGAAAAATGTTAAAGCCAAGAAAACACTAGAAATAATAGATTTGCATAACAAAGGCCTACTATATTCATTCAATGGGAAACAAAATAATTAATATCAGATTGATAGTAAGATTGTTTAATTAATAAAACTTCATTAATCAGATTTAGAGTGGGGTGAAAACATAAAGTCCAGCTCAAATTAAAACATTTTTCAGCATTAGTGATGACTTCAGAAAAGGTCAGTGTGGAATAAATTGAACGAGGGCGAACATACATCACCTGCATTTTCTATTTCCACATAATAATCCTCATGTTCTAACACACATGCACACCTGACGACACCCAACAACCGGAACCGCATGTCGTTTTTCTGTACAGGAACTCTTGTACTTGATTTGATAGCCAAACATTTCCCTTCTACCATTATCTACTGGGTATTAAGTGTAACAATTAAATTTTAGCACAAAATGAACATTGAAAATCTAACAATATTTAGCACTAGACACTTTAAAAGCAGAACAGAAATTAAATGTACTGATATTTTTGGAAAAATTCACAGAGCATGAAGGCAGTAAAATCAACTTAGTTGTACAGGAAACCGCAGCTCATGTGCAAATTTCAGTAATGACTTATGTTTGTTTAGTACTGACAGTTTGCTTAATTAAATTCAGGCTTCTGATCCTAGACTGAATAAATATAAGCTTTCACTTTCGATTTTTTTCAGAACTTTGTAAAGAGATAATCAGGGAATTTTATACAGTTAAATGCACAGAAGCCATTTCAGTTCATTTTTCTCTTTTTTCAGCCACTTCTATGGTTCATAATTATCACTCAGTGAAGCACTACATGCACATAATGTCATTTTGAGATCTCTCTGACCTCTATTAACCTGGCAAGTAAATGGTTTATGGACTTGGAGTGGAAGAAAAGGGTGTTACCAAGAAAACTCAAGCAAGCAGAGGCACAGCATGCATACTTAGTG
This sequence comes from Poecilia latipinna, assembly GCF_001443285.1. Lineage (NCBI taxonomy): Eukaryota > Metazoa > Chordata > Actinopteri > Cyprinodontiformes > Poeciliidae > Poecilia > Poecilia latipinna. Next base: position 57,437 of record NW_015112837.1, read on the forward strand.
TAGAAAGACCCCAATTGACCTCTTTGGTAACTGTGATAAAAGCAACAACAAAAACATGTTTGAGTTCAAAATTTGTTCATAAAATCAGAAAACATGGGTAGCAGGGAATTCATCTAACCTTGCTAGCTGTCCTGAGCCATATTGTAGCTTTAAATCTACCTTCATAGCATGTTTCAGTTACTTTAGCAAGGAAACCTAAACCAATTCAGCCACATGCTGTCGTCAGCTTGTTACAGTTCTCAGACAAACGATGTGTCTATATAGAGGTCAAAGGGTATCTTAGCCAATCAGAGGCAAGCAGGCAATCAACCCAAAGAACAGACATCTGTGAGTGGCAAAGAACAAAAATAAAATCTAATGTTCTATACAAACATGAGCATATATAAATACATGAAATCACAAAAGTTAAAGAAAACAGTTCAACTCCAATTCCTTATTAAGTTTTTTAGGGTTTAATCTCCATGAAGAGGGGATCTAAAATGCTTCTAGCAAAGATTTATCTCTGCTGCCTCCTCTTTTAGGAGCCAGCATAACTTATTTGCCTTGATATTTCATGATATATCTCAAACATAAATCCCTTTTATGTTCTGAAATCCTGGTTCTTAGTTCTCTTTTAGTTCTGCAAATCAGGCCACAAGGACATTTCAATAACTATATAACATAGTTAGTCTGACAAGTGATTCTGTGTGAAACAGAAAAGCTTTTATCTGTATGAGGATGTAGGGACACATTGCCTTTCATAATTGCACTACACTCAGCTCAGCTAGAACCAGACAAATTACCACCAAGCAACTGAGACAAAAAGTGAGCACAAGGCTTATAGTTGTCTGCTCTACCTAAGAAGTCTCCCAAATCCTTGGCCCACTTATTGACAAAAATGGGAAGCCTCTGGAAGTTGTGTCTACAATTGTATCTCCTTAGAAAGCTGGGAGAACGTAGTAGCCAATACAATGTTTAACTACTTGCTGGAAGGAGTTTTAGGGGCTAATGCTACACCCCTGTTCAGACTTTTAACTTCCTCATAACATTTATTAGGAAGTTAATGTCTCTAAATATTTTTGCAAAGATCTTTAGCTTGCATGTCAAAAGCTTCATCAGTGTTATAAATACTTCTGACTTTCAGAGGCTGACTGAAAGGAAGACTCTGCTTTAGGCTGGAAGGATGATAACTACTGTAATGTAAAAGTGTTTTCCAATAGGTCACTATATACAATTACAAGATGCATAATGCAGAGTGGATCCGTTTCAGAAAGATAAACAATGCACAAAATGTGTTTCAGAAAATATGCTGTGCCTTTAGTGTAGAAGGAAGCTGCTGGGACTTGATTTCAAAATCAATGTTATATTAGAAACCAATTAACTATAAGACGACCAGGTTCCAGGCCGTGTGTAATAAATAGGCTTTACACAATGTTGTTACCATAGAAAATTGTATTCATTGTTTTAGTATTCATAACTATCCTCAGGAGCTTTCTCTAAGAAACGTTTTATCTCTTCTGCAGAAGCCAATGTAGGATAATGGCTCAACAGTGTGTAGAATACTTTCTTTCCACGTTGTCTCAAGATCTCTAATCTATAAGCATCTTTGTTCTGGACTACAATGGCACCACCTTTTTCAGCTGCTGTTATGACAAAAGATCCAAGCCTAATGCATCAATCCACCTGAAATGTTGAAGGATGAACAGTCAGGATTACTTAAAGGTTTAAGCTTTGTTCCTTTCCAAACTACTCTCAAAAATGTTGGATGTATAAATCCCCAAATTTCCCTTTGCTTCGATTTTCTTTGCTTTCTCCTTTACTATTCTGCTCAGGAATAGTGTTTTGATCATGTAATATTTAATATAACATAATACAAATTCCACACTTGCAGATGATCAGATTCAGTTTTCTATTGTTCTGTGTTGACAAGTTCCTCAGGTGTTAAACATTTAAGAGTCTAATTGATGAAGGATTGACGACAGGTGGAGTACTCATTCTGATAAAATCTCTCTTTAAAATGCCTCATGATTCATAGTGATATGTTTGCTGTCTGAGAAAGAACTATGTCAAAGCACATTGGACGTATATTGTTCTTTTAGACCATGAAGTGTCTAAATAGAACTTGAAAAATTAAATTGTAGTGTTTTGACATTAAACACTACATCTTTGTGTGCTCAACATTGAAGTCTACAAAGGGCTCCCTTTCCACAAACATGGATATTTTATTTTATGAATACAAAGCATTGGATAACTGCAAAATTTGAGGAAAATAATACATAACTTTTTAATATTTTATACAAATTTCACAGGTGTGGAATTCATATCTATTCAATGTCCTTTTACTCTCACGCCCATCAATAAAATTCAAAGCAAACAGTTGCCTTGAGTTTTGACTTGACCAAAAGGACGTTTGAATACTTTTGTACACTGAATCTGCTTGCTAGCAGAATAAATAGTTGTAAGCTTTGTTTTGTTGATATTGACTTAAATTTTAAATGCACAGTGGACTACAGGAGGGTTCAGTCATGCCCCTGTTTCCAATTACAGCAATGCCTGCTGCACAGAGGCTGAAATACTGATATTAATTTTGCATAAGATTCACGATATTACTGCATGTATTGCAGCTACCTTTCTTCTTCATTAATACTTCAACATAAATCACCAGGTAACGCTGCACCCTAACCCAACACCCGTTGCCATCCTTCAACAAAATGCAAAGGTACAAAGAGCACAAAATGCTATGGAGTCGTCTTTGAATCGATGTTGTTCTAAGTGTATCATGGCACACAGTAAGATGCTGACTTAAGTTGTCACAAAATGACTGCCAAGAGCTTGAGATGGAAGATTTTCTGCATATTTGCAATGTAGTAATTGCAGAGGACGCAGCACCAAATCAGTTAAAATGTATAATGGAAGTGTCCTAAGTTAGTCTTTGTTATTATTAGTAGAGGACTCACTCTCTCTGCTTCAGGCTGAGTTCCCAAACTGAGAATCTTCAATTAGTTACATCAGTCACTGACATCATTAAGCCTCTATACGGTTTTGCCAATCTGCTCCTTTGGGTGTACAGTGAGTATTTATGCAATGTTGGCGTATTGATGAAATATGAGCTGTTTTTTTTTTTTTTTGCTGCTATCTATCAAGAGCCCAGGGAGGCTGACCTGACTGACACCCCAGGTCTCCAGGGTGGCTGGTTTACAATGCTGAGAGGTGTCAGGGTGCAAGGATTACTGAAGCATGAGTGAAACCCCTTTGGTGTGAAATTCATAAACATGATTCTTTTTTTTTTCACATTCAGAGGTTCCTCTCCGTTTGTTTACCGCCTCCTGGGCTTTCTGGTCACAGTAATACTTATGATAAAAATACAACAGCACTTGAGAACCAGCATGGAGAGCGAGATGCTCATAGTGATGCTGAAATAAATTGAAAATGCATCCTGAAAAGGAAGAGTCCCACTGGCACATCATGAAAGGTTTCATCATGCTTGTATTGAGGTTGTGAGCTAAAACTCTTCTGGGTATTACAGGTCAGAAAAAACAGATTATTTTATTTGTATACAGCCAAAAGGAAATGTGTACTATTGAGTAGAAGGAAGCAAACAGAAGGTCAGAAGTTATTTTGAGCCTCTCTATTGAACAGCTGCCACCTAGAAATAAAATGTATACTATATACAGTACATAACAAAAATCCCCATACCACTTGGACCTTATCTCTCTATCACTTTAAATTTATATTTTTGCAATAGATCAATACAATAAAAAAAACAAGCAGTTTCCCCAAGAAGTTAGAAAACTGTGCACCTTCTTCTTACTAAAGTGCCCATGATTAGTTTAACATGTTGTCCCAAATATATAGTAATTGGTTTATGATGTGTCAAAACTCAAAATTACTTCAAAAATGTTTTATTTTTCAAACACGGAGGTCACCATTTTTTCACCTGGTCAATGTGGAATGTTGTGCCCATAAGTCAAAGACTAATGTTTTGTTTTTTTTTGTTTTTTGTTTTGTTTTTAAACCTACAATATTATTTTTAAATTGGAATATTGCTTGCTCAGTTTATTGTAAACCAGGTAAAACAAGAATTAACAATAAAGATTTTGCATTTTTAACTCAGGTTTTTCTGCTTTTTCCTGATAGGTTTGAAGGGAATTTAATTTTTTCTCTTTTTTTTTTTTTTTTGCTTTTCATGTTTGATCCTTTTCAAGAAGATTTGCTGAACATAAAACCTCACAATAATTCTGGCTGGAAAAAAAAATCTAAATTCCTTAATATCTCAGAAGAAGTGAGAATATATTGAACTTCCACCTCCTGATAGTTAAGCTTAAAAATATGCTTTAGAACCAAGATGGTGTCAGTCATTCACCTGAACCCAAGAGCAACAGATACAAGTTATATATATATATATATATATATATATATATATATATATATATAATATTTTTAAATGTTGACATTTAATTGTCAAAATTAAATGTTTTATTCGTAGTGAAACAGAAGGGTCAGATTTTGCTACAGGTTTTTTTCTGTCTTTGAGTCCTTTGGTTAGATCACGCTCCCTGTTTTCTTTGATATATTGAGCATAAACACCTTTGACAATAATGTAGATGGACACAGTGTTTCTTCCGTAGTGAAGGTGCTTTTAAATGCCTCCAGGCTGCAGGGAAGAACGGCTTATTGGTAGAGGAAGGTCTCTTCTATAATGCGTTGCTTATAATGCACTGAACTACAGCTCTTTGCATTAAATCTATTTTTTTATTTGGAATGCATGATATTTTGGCAAATATTTTATTTGACATTTATATCTGTATTTATATGTGCACTTTCATAGTTTCATTGTGTCACTGTACATTTAATCAGCAATTATTAGATATTTTATGTTAACTGTCAAACAGCTTAATTAAATGGATGGTGGTTTTTTCCTGAAACCGACCTGATCTATGTGAAAAAATATAATCGGATTTCTTGTTGAATCACAAATTAACTGCAGTTAAATTGTCAGACCTGTAGAGAAATCACTTGTCTGACATGCTGTTAGTTAAAGACCTCCAAAATCATCATGCCACAAAATAAATAAGTTCAAAGACAGATTGGAAACTAAATCATGACATCTATAAGTCTGGAAAGAGCTAGATAGCAATTTTAAGACATTGAGACCACAATGAGATTTAATTCAGAAATGGAGAGAAACATGGGTTAGTGGAGAACCTTATGAGTAATGCATACCAAAATGACCCGAACTCATCCAGGAGATCAATAAGGAACACAGAACAAAATCTAAAATACCGCATGCCTCAGTATTCTCGGTAAAGATCATAATTCAACAGTAGAAAAAGAGACTAAAATAGCTTCCACAGAAGGGGAATCACTAGGAAGGTGTTTATCATGTTACTTCTGCTGCAAAAATAATGCAGCATTTCAGAAAAAATAAAAACATTGTGCCAACTGTCAAACACAGAAGTGACAGTGTGATGGTCTGGGGCTCTGCTGGCTCAGAACCTGACAGACATGCCATAATTGATGGATCTGGGTTGTAATAGTTTTGTTTTGGAAAGTACTTTTTTAATATAGATGTGCTGTATAACCATATAAGATATAGTTCTGTCTCAGCCTTCAGCTGAACTTGACCACAACCTCACACAGTTCCTGAAAATCCTTTCACATGGAAAAATGTATAAATAAAGAGAAAAGCATTGAGAAGTCTCCAGGCATCCACGGTTCCCCAGTGTTGTTCAGTCAGAATGAAGAAAACACTAAAAAGTAGAAGGATACAGGAAAGAGGAGAGGCAGATGGGGCGTAGGCAGACTCCTAAAGCTTTGCCGGCTGTATTCAGCACTCTTTCATTATGAATGAGCCGTCATCTTCATTTTATATTTATAAAAAGGAGAAAACCTGACATATTTTCACATGGTATTCTCCACAGGCACAGGAACTGCACGCGCTGGGATTTTCCACTGACTAAGCCTTATTCCCTCCTATATCATGAAATGCAGATTTCTTGCATCAACCCATATTTTGAAACAAACATGATTAGTTTGCTAATAACAAACACAGATGTTACTACTAGACTGGAAGAATAAATATTTACACCAGTGATAGTGATTTCATTTTTAACCTATGATGCAACAGAATTTCTATCAGTGTTTCACAGGCTGGAACCATGAGCAGTCAATCTGTGAAATCAAAAATCCACCCGATGAACCCCTGGAGATGCATGTTTGAAGTCCAACATCACTTTTAACACTGCTGGGATCCTAAGTGCCTACTACAAATCTGCCAAGCTGTAAGTCTAGGTAGGTGGAAAAATCAATCATAAATTCATTGGCCTTACAACCGCTCTGCATTCAGGACATACATCAAGTGTTAAATGTTTTAACTGTGCTTAATTTAAAGACTACACAGAATTTGGGACACACTCTCCTGAGCAGCTCAGCATCAATCGGTTTTGCTTAAATTCCACTCAACTGTCTAAATCTAATGATTTATAGTCTTTAACAAATTGTTTTAAAAGTAGAAATCCTTCACTTTTCCAAACATGAATCCACAAAGACATTCCAGATTCTGACTGATCCACACAGCCAGCTTTTCTTCCCCTTTTTAAATTTTCCGTTGCGTTCCGCCTTACTTGTTCTGCTGCCTCTGGGTCCAGGTGGGTGTCCAGCAGGGGGACGGTGAACTGAATCTTTCTGGGGCTCCCAGTTTCCATGGCGGTGCTGTCTGTCAGAGAGGAGAGCAAGAAGAAGAAGAAGAAGAAGAAGACGAAGAGGAGAATCCGTGCAGAGGTAAATGAACCAGGATTTTAAAAAATAAGTGGGGTCCAGCTTTTCCCAAAAAATAGCCAGTTTCTTTTTTCTTCTATTTATTTTATCTCTTGCCTACACCTTCCCCTAATAAGCTTCCTTTTACTTATTTCTGACCTACACACTTGTCCTGTCCTCAGCACCTGCCAGCGTGTCTTTCCCAGCTCCCCTCTCCTTCCTTTCAGCCTCTCCAAGCCCTCAGTGCTCAGGCAAGGGCATTTTGAGCCAGGGACACCTCTTCTCCTCTCCTTCTCTCCCATTCGCTGTGCTGCGCTCCCCTTCACACGAAGCCCCGCCCTCTCTTCGCCATTCTGTGTCTCTGTATTGGCTGTTTCATCTCAGGGCTGTTCTGCAGCATCCTCTGCACAGATGGCAGAGTCAGGATGACAAAGAAATGCTCTCTCTATCTCTGCTGAAAGGGGGAAAGAGTCGACCGCTGCTTTGGGAGTATTTTTAAAATCAGCAACCTACACATGCTTAAAACCAACCCACACTGTGTTCTTTACACACTGGTTCCAGCCTTCAGTGGCTCTAGAGAGATCAGCGTGCTGATTATAATTTCACAGAATTAACCTCAATAATTTTCATCTTCACTCATCTAGATGGCAAATAAAGGTTGAAATTTTGAAACTGCAATTATGCTGACAGATAAAGCGTCTTAATTGGAAAATGAATAAATGCATATTGATTAGTTTGCTTCACTACTTTAAACATTAAATAAGTTTGTCTGGGGAAAAAAAAAAAAAAAACTTGTGTAATAATCTGAGCTTTGTTCAAATGTGTCGATGCAATGTTTTCTTTGTCTGTCGGCCACCCCAGTCTTTATCGATCGTGTCTTGGCCTGAGTGTCCCCCATATCACACGTCTGCTGGGTCCCGATACTTGACACCACCAAGAAGCATATGGTGCATCAGATCTGCAGTGTTTCTGATGAAAAAAAAATCTAATAAAAGCTTGCAGCTTTCTAACTCTGCTCTTATCGCTAGAGGTGTTGTTTATAAACAATTCACCATCAGTTCTGCATGAAATGAATGCTAGACGTTATTACACACACACACACACACACACACACACAC